>NC_134834.1:16872923-16985894 GCF_004210375.1 Tachypleus tridentatus
CTAAAGTCTACTTACCCATCTACACCGTATTGATAAACTTCCATCATTTCGCAACCATCTCGAAATGTGAATCTGATGGAAGACTGGAGGAGAAGACGTAATCTCTCTCGAACTGTTCGATCTCTTCCTGCAACTCAAACAATGTCCTAAGGAGAAAAATATAAATATTCGATTATTTGATAGTTTACGTGTTACATACCATCTAGCAACGATTCACCTGTTACATACCATCCTAGCAACGATTCACCTGTTACATACCATCCCTAGCAACGATTCACCTGTTACATACCATCCCTGGTAACGATTCACCTGTTACATACCATCCTAGCAACGATTCACTTGTTACATACCATCCTAGTAACGATTCACCTGTTACATACCATCATAACAACGATTCACCTGTTACATACCATCCTAGCAACGATTCACCTGTTACATACCATCTAGTAACGATTCACCTGTTACATACCATCCTAGAAACGATTCACCTGTTACATAACATCTGAGGACGATTCACTGTTGTATACCATCTAACAAGCAGTTCTTATGTGTTGTACATCCTGGTGACGTTCACCTGTTACGCTACCATCCCACAACAACGATTCACCTGTTATATAACATCCTGGGACGATTCACCTGTTATATACCATCTAACAGCGATTCACCTGTTGCATACCGTCTGGTAACGATTCACCTGTTACGTTTCATCCTGGCAATTCACCTGTTGCATGCATCCATGGTAGATTCACCTGTTGTACCATCCCTGTAACGATTCACTTGTTTGCATGCCATCCACCAACGATTCATCTGTTTTACATGCCATCCTGGTAACGATTCACTTGTTGCATACCATCCTAACAACGATTCACTTACCGCACGTACCATCTAGCGATTCACGCATGTTTTTGTACCATTCACAGCAGCTGATTCACCTGTTACGCAAGCATCCTGGGAACTGATTCACCTGTTATATACCATCCTAACAGCGATTCACCTGTTGCATACCATCCTGGAAGAGTTCACCTGTTGCATGCCATCCCAACAACGATTCACCTGTTGTATACCATCCTAACAACGATTCACCTGTTACATACCATCCTGGTAACGATTCACCTGTTGCATACCATCCCAGCAACGATTCACCTGTTACATACCATCCTGATGACGATTCCTGTTACGCCTGCCATCTAACAGCGATTCACCTGTTGCATGCCATCTAACAGCGATTGCACCTGTTACATACCATCCTGGTAACAGATTCACCTGTGCACGCTACCATCCTAAACGCGATTCACCTGTTACATACCATCCTAACAACGATTCACCTGTTGCAGCCTACCATTCTAGCAACGATTCACCTGTTACGCATACCATCCTAGTAAACGATTCACCTGTTACATACCATCCTAACAACGATTCACCTGTTATATACCATCCCTAGCAACGGTTCACCTGTTACATACCATCCTGGTAACGATTCACCTGTTACATACCATCCTACAACAACGATTCACCTGTTACATACCATCCACAACAACGATTCACCTGGTACATACCATCACCAGCAGCGATTCACCTGTTGCATACCATCCTGGTAACGATTCACCTGTTGCATACGCATCCACAACAACCATCCCTGGCACAACCCACGATTCACCTGTTGCATACCATCCTGGTAACGATTCACCTGTTAAGCATACCATCTAACAACGATTCACTTGTTACATACCATCCTAACAACGATTCATGCCTGTTACATGACCATCCTGGCAACGATTCACCTGTTACATACCTTAATTCTAACAACGATTCACCTGTTACATACCATCCTAGTAACGATTCACCTGTTACGCCATAACATCACGAAGCAGTTCGCCTGTTGTATGCCATCTAACAACGATTCACCTGTTACATACCATCCTCACTGTTGCATAACGATTCGATTCACTGTTACATACCATCCTAGCTAACGATTCACCTGTTAAGCATACCATCCAGGAACGATTCACCTGTTACGCCCATCACAACGGTTCACCTGTTGCATACCGTCCTAACAACGATTCACCTGTTGTAACATCTGGAACGATTCTGTTATATACCATCTCTACAACAACGATTCACCTGTTAGTATACCATCCTAACAACGATTCACCTGTTACATACCATCCTAGTAAACGATTCACCTGTTATTACATACCATCCTGGTAACGATTCACCTGTTACATACCATCCTAGTAACGATTCACCTGTTAGCATACCATCCTAACAACGATTCACCTGTTACATACCATCCTTGATTGATACCGCCATTCCTAACAACGATTCACTTGTTACATACCATCCTAACAACGATTCACACCTGTTGGCATACCATCCAACAACGATTCACAATTTGTTACATACGCCATCTCTAGCAAACGATTCACCTGTTACATACCATTCTAAGCAACGATTCACCTGTTTGCCATAACATCCTGGAACGATTCACCTGTTATATACCATCCACAACAACGATTCACCTGTTACATACCATCCTAGTAACGATTCACCTGTTACATACCATCCTAACAACGATTCACCTGTTATATACCATCCTAACAACGATTCACCTGTTACATACCATCATCACTAACAAACGATTCACCTGTTACATACCATCCTAGTAACGATTCACCTGTTACATACTCATCATCCTAACAACGATTCACTTGTTCACTTGTTACCATCCTAGTAACGATTCACCTGTTACATACCATCCTAGTAACGATTCACCTGTTACATACCATCCTAACAACGATTCACATGTTATATACCATCCTAACAACGATTCATCTGTTACATACCATCCTAGTAACGATTCACCTGTTACATACCATCCTAGCAACGATTCACCTGTTACATACCATCCTAGTAACGATTCACCTGTTACATACCATCCTAACAACGATTCACTTGTTACATACCATCCTAACAACGATTCACCTGTTACATACCATCCTAACAACGATTCACTTGTTACATACCATTCTAACAACGATTCACTTGTTACATACCATCCTAGTAACGATTCACCTGTTACATACCATCCTAAACACGATTCACCTGTTACATACCATCCTAGCAACGATTCACCTGTTACATACCATTCTAGCAACGATTCACCTGTTACATAACATCCTAGGAACGATTCACCTGTTATATACCATCCTAACAACGATTCACCTGTTACATACCATCCTAGTAACGATTCACCTGTTACATACCATCCTAACAACGATTCACCTGTTATATACCATCCTAACAACGATTCACCTGTTTGCATACCATCCTAGCAACGATTCACCTGTTACATACCATCCTAGTAACGATTCACCTGTTACATACCATCCTAACAACGATTCACCTGTTACATACCATCCTAGTAACGATTCACCTGTTACATACCATCCTAGTAACGATTCACCTGTTGCATACCATCCACAACAACGATTCACATGTTGCATACCATCCTAACAACGATTCACCTGTTACATACCATCCTAGCAACGATTCACCTTTTCACATACCATCCTAACAACGATTCACATGTTACATACCATCCTAACAACGATTCACCTGTTGCATACCATCCTACAACAATGATTCACCTGTTACATACCATCCTAGCAACGATTCACCTGTTACATACCATCCTAGTAACGATTCACCTGTTACATACCATCCTAGTAACGATTCACCTGTTACATACCATCCTAACAACGATTCACCTGTTATATACCATCCTAACAACGATTCACCTGTTTACATACCATCCTAGTAACGATTCACCTGTTACATACCATCCTAACAACGATTCACCTGTTATATACCATCCTAACAACGATTCACCTGTTACATACCATCCTAGTAACGATTCACCTGTTAGCATACCATCCCAACAACGATTCACCTGTTACATACCATCCTGGTAACGATTCATCTGTTATATACCATCCTAACAACGATTCACCTGTTGGATACCATCCTAACAACAATTCACCTGTTACATACCATCCTAGTAACGATTCACCTGTTACATACCATCCTAGCAACGATTCACCTGTTACATACCATCCTAGTAACGATTCACCTGTTACATACCATCCTAGTAACGATTCATCTGTTACATACAATCCAAACAACGATTCATTTGTTACATACCATCCTAGGAACGATTCATCTGTTACATACCATCCTAGTAACGATTCACCTGTTACATACCATCCTAGCAACGATTCACCTGTTACATACCATCCTAGTAACGATTCATCTGTTATATACCATCCTAACAACGATTCACCTGTTATATACCATCCTAACAACGATTCATTTGTTACATACCATCCTAGTAACGATTCACCTGTTACATACCATCCTAGTAACGATTCATCTGTTACATACAATCCTAACAACGATTCATTTGTTACATACCATCCTAGGAACGATTCATCTGTTACATACAATCCTAACAACGATTCACCTGTTACATACCATCCTAGCAACGATTTAATTTGTCTGACCACTTGTTGCAACTTTTTTCTTAAGCCTAGTTGTATGAATTATTTTCCTTATAACTAACTATATCTGACTTAACGTGTAGTTGTGTAAACTGTTATGTTTATAAATAACTACCAGTAACTTTACGTCTGGCCTGGCATGGCCTAGCGCGTAAGGCGTGCGACTCGTAATCCGAGGGTCGCGGGTTCGTGCCTGCGTCGCGCCAAACATGCTCGCCCTTTCAGCCGTGGTGGCGTTATAATGTTCCGGTCAATCCCACTATTCGGTGGTAAAAGAGTTGCCCAAGAGTTGGCGGTGGGTGGTGATGACTAGCTGCCTTCCCTCTAGTCTTACATTGCTAAATTAGGGTCGGCTCGGTGCAGTGTGCCAACAACCTACTCACTTAAATACTTGTTGAAGAATCCGCAAGCGATTGCGGCCCATTGTTCCTAGATGGAATCTAATGGTGATAACTAACTAACTTTACGTCTAGTTGTGTGAATTGTTTTTTTACAAATAACTACCAGTAACTTTACGTCTGTATGTAGTTTTTAATGACTCCATTACTCCACTAAGTGAATAATTATTACAATGGTTTTACATCACATGAGCATGTTGAAAATGTATTCTGTTGTATTAAACTAACCTAAGATCGTTTTCAGGGGGTTGGAGCCTTTAAACTTATAATTACTGTTTAAAGTTGTACAGTTTACACGTGATCTTCATACCTAAAGCTGTGATAAAAAATATTTAAAACAACTTTAAGTAATAACAGGTTTAACAATATATTGAGAAAGCAGTGATATAAGGTTTTCCGTATTAGAAAAGGTAATGTAGCTGTCCTTGGAAACACAGACACAATGTAAATAAGCAAAGAGTAAATAGAAAATGTAATATGGTTGTTTATAACATTTCCCAGACATTGCGGTACGACTTCTTTGAAGTTACATTTGGACAAAAAAAATACATTATCTGTAATTTAACTGTGACACTGTTGCTCGATGGACATGGGTTATCGATTCATTATGACAGATTTTCTTTGCATGAAAGATACACTTACTGCACCTGACTCTGTGGCACGTGTAGGATTATTACTTACAGATGTTGTCTCTCACTGTGGTTCCGTTCTTCGTTCAGAAGATGAGACAGTTTCATGACTTCTTCGTTCAGAAAACGGTTCAGGTTTTGAAGAATTCTACACTTTTCCTGGAAGCGCTGAGCGCTGGTGGTTTTTTGATTAGACGAATGCCTACATAAATATATATATATTAATAAGACCTTTGAAGGTTTAATTGGAATTAAAAGCAAAGAATAGTCTGATATTTCATTTATAGCTATTATACAAGAACATTGACGTTATGTGGAGAAAACGATTTCTATTTTCTATTTAGGGTCAACCTACTATGGCTTCTTGACTCTGTCCGTAATTTTAATCAAGTGGACAGAGAGATGATAACCGGTCACTAGCTTCCTATCACCCATCCTCCGTGCCAAGGGGTCGATTGCTACTCTAATAATGCATCTACAATTTAAGAAGCTCGGAATAGTTTGTGGTATTGCAAAGATTCGAACAAGGGTCAGGTCAGATCAAATTCAGAGCTCTATCGGTGGGCCAAACCAAACTTTTGTAAGACAGATGAACTCATGTTGATTCAAATGAGAAATATAAGGTTTAAAATAATTTATAAATATAAAAGTTTTATCTTTCACCTTAAACTTTGGGTTTGGTGGTTAGGGTGTTCGCCTCGCAAACTGCAAGCCACAAATTCGAATCCCATCACGAATATGCTTGTTCTTTCAGCCTTGAGAGCGTTATAATGTCACTGTCAATTTCACTTTTGTCGCGGGTCGGTGGTGTAAAACAACTGCCTTCCCTAAAGCTTATCACTTCGAAATGAGGAACAGCTAACTCAGAGAGCCCATGACAAATTCAAATAGCCCTCGAGCAGCTTCGCGCGACATTTCGAAGATAAATTACCTTAAACTTTAGATTTACAATAATTGTTCACTTGTAAAGTTTTGAAAATAGCTTTTCTGGATAAGCACAAAACTTCAAAATGTGCTATCTGTTCTGTGCAAACTGTAGGGATCGAATGTCGAATCTTAGAGTCACCACTGAGCTGATCCGTTTCACTAGAAAACGAAACTGTTTCAAGAAATAAGTCACATTTTTCACAAAGTTTCAAAAGATGAATTTGTTTTGAAATGAAAAAAATACAAAATGGACAGAGGGTGAAATATACTTCATAACATGAATTTTAGAAACGAACATAAAATATTTAATTTGAACCACTTATGAAATGTATAGGATGCTCTGTCAGCATCGTTTGTACAAAAATTACACATTTCAATAGGATAAATTACAAATGAAATGATTTCAGTTGACGGCGTTCTTTTACACTGGGATTTAAATTTTAATTTTTCTTTATTTCTGTGTTACATTTATCAAGAAATGTTCACGTCTATAATTTTAAAACAGTACCACCACAACTATATTTGTTGTGGTCTAGCCCTCTGTCCTGGCATGGCCAAGAGTGTTAAAGCGTTCGACTCGTAATCCGAGGGTCGCGGGTTCGATCCAGTTGCACCAAACATGCATGCCCTTTCAGCCGTGGGGCGTTATAATGTGACGGTCAATCCCTCTATTCGTTGGTAAAAGAGTAGCCCAAAAGTTGGCAGTGGGTGGTGATGACTAGCTGCCTTCCCTCTAGTCTTACATTGCTAAATTAGGTACGGCTAGCGCAGACAGCCCTCGAGTAGCTTTGTGCGAAATTAAGAGAAACAAAACAACAGTGCTAGCCGTTCCTAATTCAGCAATGTAAGACTAAAGGGAAGGCAGCTAGTCATCACCACCCACCATCAACTCTTGGGCTACTCTTTTACCAACCAATAGTGGGATTGACCGTCACTTTATAACACCCCCACGACTGAAAGGGCGAGCATGTTTGGCGCGACGGGGATGCGAACCTGCGACCCTCAGATTACGAGTCGCACGCCTTAACACGCTTGGCCATGCCAGGCCCAGCATGTATAAGAACATTTCCTTTGTACAGATCTTAAAAAGAGTTAATAGACAAGACCACGCGCAAAAGGTTCAATGATTTTCAGAAAAGGCCCCAGTTTCGGTTTTTTTTTTTTTTTAATGTACAATCTCTGAAGGAAATAATTATATTATACGGACGGCTAGTGCAGTTAGCCCTCAAGTAGCTTTGCGCGAAATTCAAACCAAACAAAAAACAAACAAAACAAGGTTTTGGTAAGTCCTGGTTATAGGCGTACGGGGATTTTTCAGGGAGCGGGGCTACACAAATTTCGCCTAAATGAGTTTATGAAGTTATATTTTCTGATTCTAATTTTTCCTGAATGAAAACTGAAAATTTACCCTAATGACCGTACGTATTGCAAACTAGGTCGCTATCGTATATCTCACAGACCCATCCCATCTCGTACGCCTGTAGTCCTGATGTTAGACTAAAGGCTTCACCGTCACTGGATATGTTAACTGTAGTGTGGTTTACATTTTGTTACATATTCTGCTGTGCTTTCACTCGTGAGTTCTTAGAGTTACAATAAGCACAGAACTATTACCCAACTCTCTACATGCTATTGTAGACTCGTGAGTTCTTAGAGTTACAATAAGCACAGAACTATTACCCAACTCTCTACATGCTATTGTAGACTCGTGAGTTCTTAGAGTTACAATAAGCACAGAACTATTACCCAACTCTCTACATGCTATTGTAGACTCGTGAGTTCTTAGAGTTACAATAAGCACAGAACTATTACCCAACTCTCTACATGCTATTGTAGACTCGTGAGTTCTTAGAGTTACAATAAGCACAGAACTATTACCCAACTCTCTACATGCTATTGTAGACTCGTGAGTTCTTAGAGTTACAATAAGCACAGAACTATTACCCAACTCTCTACATGCTATTGTAGACTCGTGAGTTCTTAGAGTTACAATAAGCACAGAACTATTACCCAACTCTCTACATGCTATTGTAGACTCGTGAGTTCTTAGAGTTACAATAAGCACAGAACTATTACCCAACTCTCTACATGCTATTGTAGACTCGTGAGTTCTTAGAGTTACAATAAGCACAGAACTATTACCCAACTCTCTACATGCTATTGTAGACTCGTGAGTTCTTAGAGTTACAATAAGCACAGAACTATTACCCAACTCTCTACATGCTATTGTAGACTCGTGAGTTCTTAGAGTTACAATAAGCACAGAACTATTACCCAACTCTCTACATGCTATTGTAGACTCGTGAGTTCTTAGAGTTACAATAAGCACAGAACTATTACCCAACTCTCTACATGCTATTGTAGACTCGTGAGTTCTTAGAGTTACAATAAGCACAGAACTATTACCCAACTCTCTATTGTCTTCAAATTGAACGACTTTAGTTTCGTACCATATGTCATTTTCCTTGTGCTCAAGTTCTCTAATACGGTCGTGTAAATCCCTAATCAGTTGGTCCTTTTCTGATATTGTGCTTTTACAGCCAGCTTCCCTGTTTAAGGCCTTAGCCAGCTCACATTTCGTCATCCTAAAAGAATAATAAATCAGCCATGAACACCAAAGTTACACTTAACAACTAACTGATCATTGTGACAAATAATAGAGTTGGAGAGAGATAGCTTCAAAACAAACCTACTTCTAAACTCTATATTCTGAAGCTATCGTAATAAATTTAAAAATTAACCCTTAAAATTGTTCAATTTTTTTGTGTGTTGCATGCACGCTTGTCTGAGATTTTGGTCAGTGTTTTTGTTTGCAACGTTAAGCGTGTGTTACAAGTAAGACAAAATAAAATATTAATCCAGTAGGCCTACTTGTTTTAAACAGTTACACAAAAGCATTAGCCACAATGTGCATCATTAGAAAAACATTTTTTTAAAATACATGGCGTGATTTACTGAATATGTTATTTAAATCAGTTATCAATAAATCCGACATCTATTATCTCTAACTTTTGACAGTGTACCATTCGTTCAACTAATTAAATAACACCTGTTTTTAGGCTTAAGTTAAAACATTGGATAAATTTAAGTTTGAGCTACAATTTCCTCACATATATACGTTCAAAACAAACATTGTATCCTCGATCGTTTTAACTGGAAACAAAAACTTGAGGAAATTTCATTTCAATTAGGCGTAAATACCCAACGTTATTCATTTCAATTAGGCTTAAATACCCAACGTTAATCATTTCAATTAGGCGTAAATACCCAACGTTAATCATTTCAATTAGGCGTAAATACCCAACGTTATTCATAAAAATCTATAGTTCCACTAATTTTGAAATTAAATTTTCCAAGCCGTTAATTCAACGCTAATAACGAAAGCCGTTGAATCAACGCTAGTAACGACGAAAAATTATTTTTCGCCAGATTTTTTATCCAGTACATAAACACATAATTTTCGATAACAGGTAAAGAATCTTTGAAATTAATCTGAAACTTCAAGTCGACCTTAACAACACCCTATGTGCTCGTGAACTAAATGGTCAGATCAAAGACTCCTACAGTTCAAAAGTCATGGTTATCTCTTATTTGGAACTACTGACCAGTGGTGGGATAGTCATTTGGAAACACCTACCGCTACAAGGATCTTGTCTGATTCTTTGAACCGAATAAAGAGATAGAGCGTCACTTTCATAATACGCCCACACCAGAAAATACAGATACGATTCAGCGAAACTACATCTTAAACGTCGGACCTATCAATCTGCAGCCTGAAAACTAGACCTAATGCTTTTCAACACTTAGACATTAGTAAAGTTATTTCCAAGAGCCCGAGAGCCGACACGGCCAGGTGAGTTAAGGCGTTCGACTCGTAATCTGAGGATCGTGGGTTCGAATCCCCGTCGCACCAAACATGCTCGTCCTTTCAGCCATGTGGGCGTTATAATTTGACGGTCAATCTCACTATTCGTTGGTTAAAGAGTAGCCCAAGAGTTGGCAGTGAGTGGTGATGACTAGCTGCCTTCCCTCTAGTCTTACACTGATAAATTAGGGACGGCTAGCAGAGATAGGCCTCGTACAGCTTTGCGCGAAATTAAAAAAACAAACAAAACCAAGAGCCCGTCAATGTGTTGGAATTCAAAAGGATCTATTGGTTTTGCAATGCAACAACTTAAAGAAATAATAATAAAAAGCGACAACGCACAAGGTCACAACCTACACTTTCCGTTAAAGCACAGCTGATATTCTAGTTTTTATTTTCAGTGTTATTGCACAAACCATAATCATTACAGTCTAGTGGGTCGTTTCTACTACTGAACAATTCCTAATATATCTACATAAATTCAAGAAACAAAAAAAATAAAAACTTACATGAGATCTGCCTCTAATTCCTCAAGTCGAACTGAATGGTCACATTCACTATGCCCCATGGCCGAATCGCTGGACACAGACGTTCCGGATACAGACCTGTCGATTCATACAAACTTAAGACACATTTGACAACATATGTTTGGGCATAACAACAGTAAGTGGATAGATAGGTAAAGACTTGGCAAAGCTATTGCGGCTACGTACCATCGTTCCTAATCCTAAATTGCTGATCACGTAAATACAACTGGCTTTCAACACCTATCGCCAACTCTTTGGCTGATCTTTACGTATGAATAGTGAGATTGACTGACATATTATAACTTGTCCACACCTGTGAAGGTGTGTTCGACACAGTGTTTTGACCCTGCTATTCGAACGCCCTAATCGTTAGGCCTTGCTCCAAAGGGAAATAACACATGGTGAAATATAAAAACGTAAACAGTATGAGGGATTGTATCACGAATTATTATCGTAAGTATAAATATATATATATATATATATATATTTTAATCTTCCATATATTTTTCATGTATCAGACTTTAAATTACATAAATACACTGAAATATAAATATTATAGTTTTGGTTTTATTTTTGTAGAAGTTTCTTTTGAGAAGTAGATGTCATGGATTAATTTATCTAACTACACAGGTAGAGGTTATAAATTAATTTATCTAACTACACAGGTAGATGTTGTAGATTAATTTATCTAACTACACAGGTAGATGTTGTAGATTAATTTATCTAACTACACAGGTAGATGTTGTAGATTAATTTATCTAACTACACAGGTAGATGTTATAAATTAATTTATCTAACTACACAGGTAGATGTTATAGATTAATTTATCTAACTACACAGGTAGATGTTATGAATTAATTTATCTAACTACACAGGTAGATGTTATAAATTAATTTATCTAACTACACAGGTAGATGATATAAATTAATTTATCTAACTACACAGGTAGATGATATAAATTAATTTATCTAACTACACAGGTAGATGTTATGAATTAATTTATCTAACTACACAGGTAGATGTTATGAATTAATTTATCTAACTACACAGGTAGATGTTATGAATTAATTTATCTAACTACACAGGTAGATGATATAAATTATTTTATCTGACAACACAAGTAGATGTTATAAATTAATTTATCTATAATTATTCACATAAGACCATCGATTCATACACCTATAACGATTAACATAACATCATTGATTTATCTATCTGTAACTATTCGGGAAGATGTCATGGAGTCCTCTACTTGTAACGATGTAGAATAATATTTCCAGATGTTTGTTACAGTCAGTTACAAAACTGTTAGGATAGGAGAATATTTTGTCTTTTTTTTTTCCATTTTGGAGACTAATTCTTACATGCCATTAGAGAATATAAATTCCAACGCTATGGTAATGCTTCACTGTATCCTGTTAACAATTAACTAATCCAAGGTGAGAACACTTATCATTCTTTAGAATCCCCATATACTTGTATCAAGGGTATGTCATAAGGATTCTTCTTGAAAGAATCATACTGATGAGACTGGAAGCCTGAAGTAACTATCATGGTACCACATACAGTGTCTTAACTATGTAGTAATAAGCTTGCAAGGGCCTAGCATATTGTACCAGTATATGATATCAATTTAATAGCACTCCACAAATAAACCTTCATAAAGACAGTCTATCTATATATTAAGTTTTGTTGTCATGCCACAGTCCATGAAACATACAGAATTGTCAGTAGGGCAGAGGGTTTGCATAAAAGATTTATGTGATGCTGGTTGGACACTCCAACAAATTACTGCAGACCCGAAATGTTCCCCAAACACTGTCAAGTATACCCTAGATCATGAGACTGAGACTGGTGAATTTGAAATAGGAAAAGGAAGAGGTAGAACACCTTAACTCAATGATACTGATGTTAAGTATCTTTGTTTATGTAGTCTTCAGAACAGAAGGAAGACAGCTACTGATCTTAAGCACGAGATAAACAACAAGATGCCAAATTATAGCAAAGTGTCCAGTTCTACAGTATTAAGAAGACCCAATGAGAATGGAATATTTGGTGATGTAGCAGTTAAAAAAAAACCTTTACTTTGACCTCCAAATATTACCAGGACACTGAAATTTACTAAAAACTGGACTGTTGATGATTGTAAAAGGGTGTTATGGACAGATGAATCTAAGTTTGGAGCTTTTGGTTCAATTCTTAGGTTGTGTACCCAGTAAAAGAAACTCACCTAAGTGTATAGCACATACAGGGAGGCAGTGTGAGGGTTTGAGGGTGCTTTCATTCTGCTAAGGCGAGAGGAGATATTTATAAAATCGATGGATACTGATCCATCATGGTATACCCAGTGGTTTGTGTATTATCAGTAAAGTTTTCTACTACCAAGAAGATAAATGACCCAAAAAACTCATCCAACCCATGCAGAAATTACTTAACTGAGAAAACAAGCTGCTGGAGTCATTTAAATGATACAATGGTCTCGCAGAGCCTCAATCTCAACCCAGCTGGGTAAGTCTGGGATTTGATAGACCAAAACTTGACAAATCAAAAGTTACTTCTACAGAAACTTTATGAGAGTGTGTCAGAGACATTTGGAGTAAAATCCCAAAGGACACTTTGATTAAATATGTTACAACAATACCTGAAACATTGTCTACAGTTACTAAAGCAAAAGAAGGACACACAACATATTAAATGTTTACTGAACTCAAACATTTCCACTGAGTTTATGTTGAATTACATATGAAGGCGAACAAAATTCACACATTTCTCCTATGATCCACCTTCCATTCTTCTTTGAAAGTAGCCTGAAATCTAATTTCTCACGTTATCTTAACACTTTTACACAGTACTGTAAACCTCCTGGATTATATATCCATACACATGTTATAATATTCATAAAAGTTGTAGTCAGATGGACAGTTGAAAAATGAATGGCTAACACATACCTGTTGAATAATGTAACCAAAGACACATTTACAGTAAATCGTGAATTGGTAACTAGGTAACACATACCTGTTGAATAATGTAACCAAAGACACATTTACAGTAAATCGTGAATTGGTAACTAGGTAACACATACCTGTTGAATAATGTAACCAAAGATACATTTACAGTAAATCGTGAATTGGTAACTAGGTAACACATACCTGTTGAATAATGTAACCAAAGACACATTTACAGTAAATCGTGAATTGGTAACTAGGTAACACATACCTGTTGAATAATGTAACCAAAGACACATTTACAGTAAATCGTGAATTGGTAACTAGGTAACATGTACCTGTTGAATAATGTTTCGAAAGATGCATTTGTAGTAAATCATGGAGTTGTTAAAAACGAGGTAAAAATACCTGTTAAATAATGTAACCAAAGATACATTTGTGGTAAATCGTGGATTGGTAACTAGGTAACACATACCAGTTCAACAATGCAACCAAAGATACATTTGTAGTAACTTATGGATTGGTAACTAGGTAACACATACCTGTTGAATAATGCAACCAAAGATACATTTGTGATAAATCATGGATTGGTAACTAGGTAACACATACCTGTTGAATAATGTAACCAAAGATACATTTGTGGTAAATCATGAATTGGTAACTAGGTAATACATACCTGTTGAATAATGTAACCAAAGATACATTTGTGGTAAATCATGGATTGGTAACTAGGTAACACATACCTGTTGAATAATGTAACCAAAGATACATTTACAGTAAATCATGGATTGGTAACTAGGTAACACATACCTGTTGAATAATGTAACCAAAGATACATTTGTGGTAAATCATGGATTGGTAACTAGTTAACATGTACCTGTTGAATAATGTAACCAAAGATACATTTGTAGTAACTCATGGATTGGTAACTAGGTAACACATACCTGTTGAATAATGTAACCAAAGATACATTTGTGGTAAATCATGGATTGGTAACTAGGTAACACATACCTGTTGAATAATGCAACCAAAGATACATTTGTGGTAAATCATGGATTGGTAACTAGTTAACATGTACCTGTTGAATAATGTAACCAAAGATACATTTGTAGTAACTCATGGATTGGTAACTAGGTAACACATACCTGTTGAATAATGTAACCAAAGATACATTTACAGTAAATCATGGATTGGTAACTAGGTAACACATACCTGTTGAAAAATGTAACCAAAGATACATTTGTGGTAAATCATGGATTGGTAACTAGTTAACATGTACCTGTTGAATAATGTAACCAAAGATACATTTGTAGTAACTCATGGATTGGTAACTAGGTAACACATACCTGTTGAATAATGTAACCAAAGATACACTTGTGGTAAATCATGGATTGGTAACTAGTTAACATGTACCTGTTGAATAATGTAACCAAAGATACATTTGTAGTAACTCATGAATTGGTAACTAGGCAACACATACCTGTTGAATAATGTAACCAAAGATACATTTACAGTAAATCATGGATTGGTAACTAGGTAACACATACCTGTTGAATAATGTAACCAAAGATACATTTGTGGTAAATCATGGATTGGTAACTAGTTAACATGTACCTGTTGAATAATGTAACCAATGATACATTTGTAGTATCTCATGGATTGGTAACTGGGTAACACATACCTGTTGAATAATGTAACCCAAGATACATTTGTGGTATCTCATGGATTGGTAACTGGGTAACACATACCTGTTGAATAATGTAACCAAAGATACATTTACAGTAAATCATGGATTGGTAACTAGGTAACACATACCTGTTGAATAATGCAACCAAAGATACATTTGTGGTAAATCATGGATTGGTAACTAGGTAACACATACCTGTTGAATAATGTAACCAAAGATACATTTGTAGTAAATCATGGATTGGTAACTAGTTAACATGTACCTGTTGAATAAAGTAACCAAAAATACATTTGTAGTAAATCATGGATTGGTAACTAGGTAACACATACCTGTTGAATAATGTAACCAAAGATACATTTGTAGTAAATAATGGATTGGTAACTAGGTAACACATACCAGTTGAATAATGTAACCAAAGATACATTTGTAGTAAATCGTGGATTGGTAACTAGGTAACACATACCTGTTGAATAATGTAACCAAAGATACATTTGTAGTAAATCCTGGATTGGTAACTAGGTAACACATACCTGTTGAATAATGTAACCAAAGATACATTTGTGGTAAATCGTGGATTGGTAACTAGGTAACACATACCAGTTGAACAATGCAACCAAAGATACATTTGTGGTAAATCATGGATTGGTAACTAGGTGACACATACCTGTTGAATAATGTAACCAAAGATACATTTGTGGTAAATCATGGATTGGTAACTAGGTAATACATACCTGTTGAATAATGTAACCAAAGATACATTTGTGGTAAATCATGGATTGGTAACTAGGTAACACATACCTGTTGAATAATGCAACCAAAGATACATTTGTGGTAAATCATGGATTGGTAACTAGTTAACATGTACCTGTTGAATTATGTAACCAAAGATACATTTGTAGTAACTCATGGATTGGTAACTAGGTAACACATACCTGTTGAATAATGTAACCAAAGATACATTTACAGTAAATCATGGATTCGTAACTAGGTAACACATACCTGTTGAATAATGTAACCAAAGATACATTTGTGGTAAATCATGGATTGGTAACTAGTTAACATGTACCTGTTGAATAATGTAACCAAAGATACATTTGTAGTAACTCATGGATTGGTTACTAGGTAACACATACCTGTTGAATAATGTAACCAAAGATACATTTGTAGTAAATCCTGGATTGGTAACTAGGTAACACATACCTATTGAATAATGTAACTAAAGATACATTTGTAGTAACTCATGGATTGGTAACTAGGTAACACATACCTGTTGAATAATGTAACCAAAGATACATTTACAGTAAATCATGGATTGGTAACAAGGTAACACATACCTGTTGAATAATGTAACCAAAGATACATTTGTGGTAAATCATGGATTGGTAACTAGTTAACACATACCTGTTGAATAATGTAACCAAAGATACATTTGTAGTAACTCATGGATTGGTAACTTGGTAACACATACCTGTTGAATAATGTAACCAAAGATACATTTGTAGTAAATCCTGGATTGGTAACTAGGTAACACATACCTGTTGAATAATGTAACCAAAGATACACTTGTAGTAAATCATGGATTGGTAACTAGGTAACACATACCAGTTGAATAATGCAACCAAAGATACATTTGTAGTAAATCATGGATTGGTAACTAGGTAACACATACCTGTTGAATAATGTAACCAAAGATACATTTGTAGTAACTCATGGATTGGTAACTAGGTAACACATACCTGTTGAATAATGTAACCAAAGATACATTTACAGTAAATCATGGATTGGTAACTAGGTAACACATACCTGTTGAATAATGTAACCAAAGATACATTTGTGGTAAATCATGGATTGGTAACTAGGTAACACATACCAGTTGAATAATGCAACCAAAAATACATTTGTAGTAAATCATGGTTTGGTTAGTATGTAACACATACCTGTTGAATAATGTAACCAAAGATACATTTACAGTAAATTACATATCACTATAAGTGTAGTTAGATAACACAACCGCAGATACATTTGTAGCTGATAATGTATCAACAAAACTGCAACCAGACAACAAAAATATTTGTTCTAATCCTTGGAACAGCCTAACTATATCTAGCCAACAAAATAGACGCTGCAGACAATCATGTAGTAGCGTTGGAATTATTATCTGGTTATTTGGTTATGATGTAACATGAAGTAGCTAGTAATTAATGTTTTTCATCTACATTACCATTTAAATTAACTCACATTAAGGAGTAGAAATGACAAATTATAATAAATCTGTACAGTGGTATGTTGTTTATCACGCTTAAGTCCGGTGTTCGATCCCCGCAGTGGGCACATCACTGATAGTTAATTTTTAGCATGACCCGGAATGGCCAGGTGGGTTAAGGCACTCGACTCATAATCCTAATGTCGCGGATTCGAATCTCCGTCACATCAAACATGCTCGCCCTTTCAGCCGTGGAGGCGATATAATGTGACGGTCAATCCCACTATTCGTTGGTAAAAGAGTAGCCCAAGAGTTGGCGGTGGGTGTTGATGGCTCGCTGCCTTTCCTCTAGTCTTACACTGCTAAATTAGGGACGGCTAGAGCAAATAGTCCTCGAGTAGCTTTGCCCGAAATGAAAAAAACAAACAAACACGCAAACCAAAGAATAAAGCTTGGGTTTACGTGTGAAGGAAACGGAAAATGATTTATCACAGATTTTATAATTAAAACAAACAAACATCTTCTCCAGCTTTGCGCTTAGCAGCAAAGCAATCGAATCAATTATTACTTAAGTACACGGAAATAACGTGCAACTGAATGCATACTTTAAACGATACAATGTAACATTTTAATATCTTGTAATAATGAAACGTAACTCACCCTGTTCGATCGAAATCTCGCTTTAATTCTCCTGTTTTGTGAGAACCAGAATTTATTTTTTTCAGAACTGTCACTCTATCAGCAGAGAAGATGAACTGTTCGGAATTCGAAACGCAGTTTTTCTGATACTTATCTATAGTTTCTGAGCCAGAGGTCTGTGCACTGGAATCACTATCCTTGGCAGAATTGTTACCGTCGGAATCGTTGCGAAATTCATCGCTGTTCTTCGTGTACCTTTCGAGAGATCCTCGTCTGCTGTCGTTGTTGTTTCGGTCTAAGTCGATAACGCTACGGACTTCTTCTTCTAGCTGTTCTTTATTTGTGTTTTCCTTGCTACTGGTTCCTGCTACACCTGCAATTTCATCGCAGGATATTTCGTTAACTTGCTCGTCTTCCTCTGAGTGGTCTGAGCTTTGGACCAGAGGAGTAAGTCTCAGAAACGAATCTGAAACAAAGCAGAGAATCACAATCAGCGACCTCTATCTTTATAGTTTTCACAGATCATCATACAGTTAGTTCAGGTTAGTCCATATTAAGATGTTTCATATGATACTAATTGATGCTCCGATTAGTTCAACTCACGGGGAAAATATAGGGAGGGGCCCCGGAATATAAGGGATCATATCCAAATTTCGAACCCCTTATGTTACTTCCCGTGCCATAAAGTGCATACCAACCTTCGTGACACAGAGATTCTTGTGGGTTGGGGAACCCCTTATGTTACTTTCCCGTGCCCTAAAAGTACATACCGACCTTTGTGACACAGAGAGATTCTTGTGGGTTGGGTAAAGAATATATACGTGGTAGTTGTTTGAAAGTAAGCAGAAAACAACACAATGAGCTATCTGTGCTCTTCCCACAACGAAACCCGGTGTCCAGCATTGTAAGGCTGTATGCATACTGTATCTCAGAACGGCTGTTATGGGTATTAACACTTTTATTAATAAGGAAAGAACAGCGTTTCGATCTTTCTAGGTCATTTTCAGGTTAACAAAGAAAGAATTTGAATGTGACAGTTGACGGAAATGTGTCTTAAGTACGAGAGTATAAACAGGTACGGGATTGTAGAGGGAGTTGCAGGTGGATGTTAGGTTATTAATTAGTATATGCTAATATTTTATTTCAAGTGGGTTTCTCGTCATCAAGGATTACTGTAGACATGCTGCTGTGCCACCGGGGAGCATTAGTGAAGTAAGCATAATAGTAGTTGTTTTAAAGTGTTCGACGAAAAATAATTTGTAACTGATTAAAAAAACAAAAAAATATTCATGATCAATTCTTGTTCAAGTCAAACATAAAACCCGAAGAGCTTTGGTTTTTATTTTTTCACTTTATGTTTTAAATTTTGTTTAATCGGTGCGATTTACCCACTTCTGATTTCTTAAAATTATTTTATAAATTCCTACATAGTTTTATAAACAGTTCCACGGGGTCTGGCATGGCCAGGTGGGTTAAAGCGTTCGACTAGTAATCTGAGAATCGCGGGTTCGAATCCCCGTCGTACCAATCGTGCTCCCCTTTTCAGCCGTTGGGGGGTTATAATGGGATGGTCAATCCCACTCTTCGTTGGTAAAATAGTAGCCCAAGAGTCGGCGGTGGGTGATGATGACTAGCTGCTTTCCCTCTAGCCTTACACTGCTAAAGTAGGGACGGCTAGCGCAGATAGCCCTCGAGTAGCCAAGCGCGAAATTAAAAATACAAAACGAATATGTATAAATACATACGTGTGTGAGTTGCGTTCTGGTTCTATTCATTCACACTTGAGTAGAGCTTCAATCAAGAGTATCGCAAAAACAGTTTTGGTTACTACGGAAACAGAAGTCCTTAACTCAAGCCTCGCGCTAGTACAGCGGTATGTCTCCGGATTTACAGCGCTAAAATCAGGGGTTCGATACCCCTCGGTGGGCTCAGCAGATAGCGCGATGTGGCTTTGCTCTGAGAAAACACAACCTTAACTCAAACTTCATTGTCATTTCTAGCTTTCAACAAACCTACTAGTTTTTCCAATTGTTGTTAGATGGTTCGGGCGCTCGACTCGCAATCCGAGAGTCGCGGGTACGAATCTCCGTCACACCAAACGTGCTCACCCTTTTAGCCGCAGAGGCGTTATATTATGACGACGAATCATACTATTCGTTTGCAAAAGAGTAGCCCAAGAGATGGCGGTGGGTGATGATGACTAGCTGCCTTCGCTCTAGTCCTACACTGGTAAATCAGAGACGACTAGCACAGATAGCATTCGTGTCGCTTTGCACGAAATTCGAACCAAAATTTATATTTTCAAAGCCTACAGCTTGAGACTGTAACAAACTAGTGTGGGAATAAATAGTGTAGTTTGTTTACGTTTATAGGCTTAAAAATACAATATCTCCAGTTTGATTCAACTTATAACTTTAGTTTCTTGTGTTCTCTAATCTCCTTTTATATATTAACAGTTTCTAATTATCATGTTTCTTAAAGTTGTTTACGTCCATTTATGGACAATAAACGTTAACCTACATACATGCAGTTGAATGTTACACGTTTTCCATTAGTTTGTTGTTGCCTCGGTTTCTTCTCTCACCTAACCAATATTTACTGAACCAGTTGGTTTTGTCTTTAACAAGTGAAATAGAATAAATCACCTGTCACAAGAGCAGAGAATTCTACCATGGTAATCACCTAATACTAGAAATCTCACTGAAAAAGTCACAGAAAACATAACAGTGAACTCGAATCCTCAACGTGAAGGTTTGTTTGTTTCGATTTTCGTGCAAAGCTACACGAGGGCTATCTGTGCTAGTTGTCCCTAATATAGCCATGTAAGATTAGAGGGAAGGCATCTAGTCATGACCACCCACCGCCAACTCTTGGGCTACTCTTTTACCAACGAATAGTGGGATTGACAGTCTCGTTATAACGCCCCACCCCTAAAAGAGCAAGCATGTTTGGTGTAACAGGGATACAAGCCCGCGACCCTCAGATAACGACTCGAGCGCCCTAACTAGCTGGCTATACCGAACCCACAGCGTTACATTTTCCAGTTAATAATCTGTAATATTGCACAATTTATTTTTCAGTTAATACACATTAATTAAACACCGGATTTATTTTTTTCAATGGGGAACCTGAAGATCTCATAGAGGGCACTACTATCCAGGTATCAGTAAAATATTCGTAGCCATGTTTTCTGTACATAAAAATATAATCAATAATAATAAGGCTGCTGGAAACAGTGTTATAAACATACGCCTTATTTACTCTAATAACATAAAGCGTTTGCTATTAGTATAGCAGTATTTATATAGCTTCCACATTTCTGCGAAGTTTGGGTGGCTTTCAAGAGAAACTTGGTCAATAGTGGTTAAAAAAACTGATAAAATATCTCCTTCTCTTTCAAGAACCAACGTAAAAATAGTTCTATGACCTGCGGAGAAGTTTTCTTTAGTAGATTTGCCCAGTATTCATGGGCGTAGATCCTGGGGGGAAGGGGGATACATCCTCCCCTTCATTTTAGGTGGGGGGTATGGTGCATACAATCATCCCCCCTACAGTTTGGTCTGTTGAATTGTTTTATTGCATCACAGGCCTACAAATTGTGTGTTTGTTCTTGTGATTCTTGTGTTCTTACCAATCGAATTACATAATTAGGCCTAGATGTAGGCTTTTTCAGTAGCTGAAATGTACATCTTTAATATAGGCGTGCTTCTAAGCTTTTCGATCTAAGCGATAGATCGTATCAGTCAGTAGGCCTAAGCATACATGTAAGTATTGTGGCAACAAAATTACTCTGTGATTGTATGTTTACAGCTTTCAGGTTCACGTAATCAGAAATTACCAATTTGCAAATTGAACAGTCCACATAAGTGGTTGTAAAAATCATCCCCCCATCGGGCGTAAAAAATCTACGCCCCTGCCAGTATTAAATATAATATTCACAGACATTTTTTTGTTTTTATCTGTGGACTCGTGAAAAAAAAATAATATAAATCAGAAATAGATAAATTCATGGTAAATATTTAGTGTATGTTTTCGTTGTATTATTTGTTAACGTGATTAGAGTTAGCATTTATTCTCGTTAACAAATAACACGAAGAAAATGGAAACTAAAGTATAATAGTTTATCGTGAATCCTTGATACATTATCTATCAAATATTATCTGACAGAATAGAACATTCCTGTTTTTTGTTTTGTTGTTCTCATTTTTTGTGCGGAAGAATTTTGAGATCAGACTGTTATGAGTCATATTTAAATAGCTGTTGGTGAGAAAACGCAGTTCACGAGGGACAACACATAAATTACCATTCAAACGTGAACAAGTCCCGCGAAATTTCTATTTCTTACATGATACATACCTTAGATAACGTTCGATACCTGTTTTTCTTTCATTTGTTTGTTCCGAATTTGAATCTATTCAAAATATGTCTCCATTAGACGTCGCTAGTTCTGAACTGATAAACTAGAGCGAAGGAAAACAGTCAACAGTAAACAATTCTAACTCCTGAACGACTCCAAAGGAACAGTGGAATCTGACTGTCACTCCTATAAGAACCATGAATCCTCACATACATAATACAACATGTTAACTATCTGATTACGGTCTTCATATTCATATTTCAACATGGTGACCATCAGAATACAGCCTTCATATGCCGAGTACAACATGTTGACCCTGGCCCATCTGTTTTTTAGTCAAGGGTTTATATCCTTAAAAAACTGTTTGTACTAAACGCTTTCAAAGACAAAACGGATATCAAAGTACCCAAAGGTAATTATAACGCTCGCTTGATGAAATTGTATTTACTATAAATAAAAGTAATCAGTAGAGGGCGCTTCAGCATAAATAATAACCCTTTGTTATTTGTTATTCTTGTTGTTTTTATAAAGGCATATACAAAAATTAAATTTATCACGTTTATGTGGTACTTTTAAAAGTTCTACGAACTTAAATGCGAGATAAAAACGTTCATAAAATAAAATACGGGAAGCACGACAGAAAAACTTGACAATTTAAGTTTACTAAAGGAAATGAATGTAATTATACATATAACTAACTGTTAGTATCCTCAACATTAATACTGCTGTAATCTGTTCTATGAAGTCAAAAGACACACGAAGTATTCATGTGACATGAATAACACTATAAGATATTAATATACTAGTTCCAATCTATAGACTTAAACAGCTTTGCATTTCAATGTTGCAGGAGACTTAAAGCGCCCCTAGTGGCACGATGGTATGTCTACGGGCTTATATTTTTGTGCATAAAAAAATGAAAACTCATATTTTCAAGCCATAACAGACTCGCTCCAGTTTATCCCGAACACTTTACAAACACACAGTTGTCTCTAATGAAATTCTCTCGGGAAAGGTGGATTATTTGTATGGGAAAGAGGGACCTATCAGTAAAGGTCACGAACTTTCAGGTCAGGAAGCGTCCTGAGTTCACATTAGTATTCAAGTTCCGAACTTGATGATAAAAAAAAATTAAAACCACAATCACCTTTCTCTGGCTTATCCACCCAAAGATTCCCTGCAGTCGATAACAAAGATGGTGATTTCTGGACACTGGGCTTACTTGGAAGCTGAAGTGAACGAGTCCTAAATATTTTAGTTTTGCCCTCAGCATTCTGGGCTCTTCTGATCATGGCCTGCATTTCTTGGTCGCTCTAAGAAAGGAAAAAAAAAGCATTTTGGTTTTGTTAAGTTCTGTGCATCAGCTTTCATCTTACCGACTTATTCTATGTCGCTCACTTCTGCCTTGTTCCAACAGTCAGTGTAAATAAAACGTTAGGGAACAAAAAGTGCACGAAATCCCACATTTTCTACGTATAAGAGATCGCTGATCCCAGTGGTAATTACCATAATCACGGTATTTATCTTTTCTTTTATTCGTGTGGCATGAGAACAACCGATCCACGAGCAGTTTGATGTACAACGAAGTTAGGAAAATTAGGGTTAACGAAGAGAAATCACAAACACTGTCCGCTGTTGAAGTTTACACAAGAATATGTTTGTGTGTGTGGTTCAGTAATGCTAAACTTTACTTTCTAAGATTTACCAGGCGTGAGACAGGTAATTTACATTTATGTCATGGAAAATCGTTAACTTCTATAAATTATTCATGTTCTATAGCGCGGACTTTCATTTTCCAATCACATAATCTGACAGAAGCGATACAACCAAACGCTACCTGCTCTACAATGATCATGTTTGGTCGACCCTTCCTGCTTGTAACCAAGTTCAATTTCTCTACACATTTATAGTATGCATCACGACTTCTTTTTAGTTGCCATAGCAACAAAATTGAGATAGCTGGATTATTCTAAAGGTAACACAGCAAAGATACTTATTTTTTAACTAAATAAACTGAGTTGGGATTATTTACTTTTTGTTTTTTTACTATCCTTGTCACAGAAGCCGGTATTTTATTTCCTGAAGTAAACCGAACCGTAACAACTCGTCTTTTGTTTCCTAAAGTAAATCAAGTTGTAATAACTCAGCAAGCTGTAACATCTTGTTTTTGGTTTCTAAAGTAAACCAAGCCGTAACAACTCGTCTTTTGTTTCCTAAGTAAACCAAGCTGTAATAACTCAACTCGTCTTTTGTTTCGTAACGGCTTGGTTTACTTAGGAAACAAAAGACGAGTTCTTACGGCGTGGTTTACTTTAGAAACAAAAAACGATATGTTACAGCTTGTTGAGTTGTTACGGCTTGGTTTACTTTAGGAAACAAAATACGAGTTATTACAGCTTGGTTTACTTTAGGAAACAAAAGACTAGTTGTTACAACTTGATTTACTTTAGGAAACAAAAGACGAGTTGTTACAGCTTGGTTTACTTAGGAAACAAAAGACGAGTTGTTACAGTTTGGTTTACTTAGGAAACAAAATACGAGTTGTTACAGCTTGGTTTACTTAGGAAACAAAATACGAGTTGTTACAGCTTGGTTTACTTTAGGAAACAAAAGACGAGTTGTTACAGTTTGGTTTACTTAGGAAACAAAATACGAGTTGTTACAGTTTGGTTTACTTAGGAAACAAAATACGAGTTGTTACAGCTTGGTTTACTTTAGGAAACAAAAGACGAGTTGTTACAGCTTGGTTTACTTTAGGAAACAAAATACGAGTTGTTACAGCTTGGTTTACTTTAGGAAACAAAATACGAGTTGTTACACCTTGGTTTACTTTAGGAAACAAAATACGAGTTGTTACGGCTTGGTTAGTTGTTACAGCTTGGTTTACTTTAGGAAACAAAAGACGAGTTGTTACAGCTTGGTTAGTTGTTACAGCTTGGTTTACTTAGGAAACAAAAGACGAGATGTTACAGCTTGGTTAGTTGTTACGGCTTGGTTTACTTTAGGAAACAAAAGACGAGTTGTTACAGCTTGGTTTACTTTAGGAAACAAAATACGAGTTGTTACAGCTTGGTTTACTTTAGGAAACAAAATACGAGTTGTTACAGCTTGGTTTACTTAGGAAACAAAAGACGAGATGTTACAGCTTGGTTAGTTGTTACGGCTTGGTTTACTTAGGAAACAAAAGACGAGTTGTTACAGCTTGGTTTACTTAGGAAACAAAAGACGAGATGTTACAGCTTGGTTTACTTTAGGAAACAAAACACGAGTTGTTACAGCTTGGTTTACTTTAGGAAACAAAATACGAGTTGTTACAGCTTGGTTTACTTTAGGAAACAAAATACGAGTTGTTACACCTTGGTTTACTTTAGGAAACAAAATATGAGTTGTTACGGCTTGGTTAGTTGTTACAGCTTGGTTTACTTTAGGAAACAAAAGACGAGTTGTTACAGCTTGGTTAGTTGTTACAGCTTGGTTTACTTAGGAAACAAAAGACGAGATGTTACAGCTTGGTTAGTTGTTACAGCTTGGTTTACTTAGGAAACAAAAGACGAGATGTTACAGCTTGGTTAGTTGTTACAGCTTGGTTTACTTAGGAAACAAAAGACGAGTTGTTACAGCTTGGTTAGTTGTTACAGCTTGGTTTACTTAGGAAACAAAAGACGAGATGTTACAGCTTTGTTAGTTGTTACAGCTTGGTTTACTTAGGAAACAAAAGACGAGATGTTACAGCTTGGTTAGTTGTTACGGCTTGGTTTACTTTAGGAAACAAAAGACGAGTTGTTACGGCTTGGTTTACTTTAGGAAACAAAATACGAGATATTACAGCTTGGTTTACTTTAGGAAACAAAAGACGAGTTGTTACGGCTTGGTTTACTTTAGGAAACAAAAGACGAGTTGTTACAGCTTGGTTTACTTTAGGAAACAAAATACGAGATATTACAGCTTGGTTTACTTTAGGAAACAAAAGACGAGTTGTTACAGCTTGGTTTACTTAGGAAACAAAAGACGAGTTGTTACAGTTTGGTTTACTTTAGGAAACAAAAGACGAGATGTTACAGCTTGGTTTACTTTAGGAAACAAAAGACGAGTTGTTACAGTTTGGTTAGTTGTTACAGTTTGGTTTACTTTAGGAAACAAAAGACGAGTTGTTACAGTTTGGTTAGTTGTTACAGCTTGGTTTACTTTAGGAAACAAAAGACGAGTTGTTACAACAGGTTGGTTGTTACAGCTTGGTTTACTTAGGAAACAAAAGATGAGATGTTACAGCTTGGTTAGTTGTTACAGCTTGGTTTACTTTAGGAAACAAAAGACGAGTTGTTACAGCTTGGTTAGTTGTTACAGCTTGGTTTACTTTAGGAAACAAAAGACGAGTTGTTACAGCTTGGTTAGTTGTTACAGCTTGGTTTACTTAGGAAACAAAAGACGAGATGTTACAGCTTGGTTAGTTGTTACGGCTTGATTTACTTTAGGAAACAAAAGACGAGTTGTTACGGCTTGGTTTACTTTAGGAAACAAAATACGAGATATTACAGCTTGGTTTACTTTAGGAAACAAAAGACTAGTTGTTACAACTTGATTTACTTTAGGAAACAAAAGACGAGTTGTTACAGCTTGGTTTACTTAGGAAACAAAAGACGAGTTGTTACAGTTTGGTTTACTTTAGGAAACAGAATACGAGTTGTTACAGTTTGGTTTACTTTAGGAAACAAAAGACGAGTTGTTACAGCTTGGTTTACTTAGGAAACAAAATACGAGTTGTTACAGCTTGGTTAGTTGTTACAGCTTGGTTTACTTTAGGAAACAAAAGACGAGATGTTACAGCTTGGTTTACTTAGGAAACAAAAGATGAGATGTTACAGCTTGGTTAGTTGTTACGGCTTGGTTTACTTTAGGAAACAAAAGACGAGTTGTTACAGCTTGGTTAGTTGTTACAGCTTGGTTTACTTAGGAAACAAAAGACGAGATGTTACAGCTTGGTTAGTTGTTACGGCTTGGTTTACTTTAGGAAACAAAAGACGAGTTGTTACGGCTTGGTTTACTTTAGGAAACAAAATACGAGATATTACAGCTTGGTTTACTTTAGGAAACAAAAGACTAGTTGTTACAACTTGATTTACTTTAGGAAACAAAAGACTAGTTGTTACAGCTTGGTTTACTTAGGAAACAAAAGACGAGATGTTACAGCTTGGTTTACTTAGGAAACAAAAGACGAGATGTTACAGCTTTGTTAGTTGTTACAGCTTGGTTTACTTAGGAAACAAAAGACGAGTTGTTACAGCTTGGTTTACTTAGGAAACAAAAGACGAGATGTTACAGCTTGGTTAGTTGTTACGGCTTGGTTTACTTAGGAAACAAAGACGAGTTGTTACAGCTTGGTTTACTTAGGAAACAAAAGACGAGATGTTACAGCTTGGTTAGTTGTTACAGCTTGGTTTACTTTAGGAAACAAAAGACGAGTTGTTACAGCTTGGTTTACTTAGGAAACAAAAGACGAGATGTTACAGCTTGGTTAGTTGTTACGGCTTGGTTTACTTTAGGAAACAAAAGACGAGTTGTTACAGCTTGGTTAGTTGTTACGGCTTGGTTTACTTAGGAAACAAAAGACGAGATGTTACAGCTTTGTTAGTTGTTACAGCTTGGTTTACTTAGGAAACAAAAGACGAGATGTTACAGCTTTGTTAGTTGTTACGGCTTGGTTTACTTTAGGAAACAAAAGACGAGTTGTTACAGCTTGGTTTACTTAGGAAACAAAAGACGAGATGTTACAGCTTTGTTAGTTGTTACAGCTTGGTTTACTTAGGAAACAAAAGACGAGATGTTACAGCTTGGTTAGTTGTTACGGCTTGGTTTACTTTAGGAAACAAAAGACTAGTTGTTACAACTTGATTTACTTTAGGAAACAAAAGACGAGTTGTTACAGCTTGGTTTACTTAGGAAACAAAAGACGAGATGTTACAGCTTGGTCAGTTGTTACAGCTTGGTTTACTTTAGGAAACAAAATACGAGTTATTACAGCTTGGTTTACTTTAGGAAACAAAAGACTAGTTGTTACAACTTGATTTACTTTAGGAAACAAAAGACGAGTTGTTACAGCTTGGTTTACTTAGGAAACAAAAGACGAGATGTTACAGCTTGGTTAGTTGTTACGGCTTGGTTTACTTAGGAAACAAAAGACGAGATGTTACAGCTTTGTTAGTTGTTACAGCTTGGTTTACTTAGGAAACAAAAGACGAGATGTTACAGCTTTGTTAGTTGTTACAGCTTGGTTTACTTAGGAAACAAAAGACGAGATGTTACAGCTTTGTTAGTTGTTACAGCTTGGTTTACTTAGGAAACAAAAGACGAGATGTTACAAGCTTAGTTAGTTGTTCAGCTTGGTTTACTTTAGGAAACAAAAGACGAGTTGTTACGGCTTGGTTTACTTTAGGAAACAAAATACGAGTTGTTACACCTTGGTTTACTTTAGAAACAAAAGACTAGTTGTTACAACTTGATTTACCTTTAGGAAACAAAAGACGAGTTGTTACAGCTTGGTTTACTTAGGAAACAAAAGACGAGATGTTACAGCTTGGTCAGTTGTTACAGCTTGGTTTACTTAGGAAACAAAAGACGAGATGTTACAGCTTGGTTAGTTGTTACGGCTTGGTTTACTTTAGGAAACAAAAGACGAGATGTTACAGCTTGGTTAGTTGTTACGGCTTGGTTTACTTAGGAAACAAAAGACGAGATGTTACAGCTTTGTTAGTTGTTACAGCTTGGTTTACTTAGGAAACAAAAGACGAGATGTTACAGCTTTGTTAGTTGTTACAGCTTGGTTTACTTAGGAAACAAAAGACGAGATGTTACAGCTTGGTTAGTTGTTACGGCTTGGTTTACTTTAGGAAACAAAAGACGAGATGTTACAGCTTGGTTAGTTGTTACGGCTTGGTTTACTTTAGGAAACAAAAGACGAGTTGTTACGGCTTGGTTTACTTTAGGAAACAAAATACGAGTTGTTACACCTTGGTTTACTTTAGGAAACAAAAGACGAGTTGTTACAGTTTGGTTTACTTTAGGAAACAAAAGACTAGTTGTTACAACTTGATTTACTTTAGGAAATAAAAGACGAGATGTTACAGCTTGGTTTACTTAGGAAACAAAAGATGAGATGTTACAGCTTGGTTAGTTGTTACAGCTTGGTTTACTTAGGAAACAAAAGACGAGTTGTTACAGCTTGGTTAGTTGTTACGGCTTGGTTTACTTTAGGAAACAAAAGACGAGATGTTACAGCTTGGTTAGTTGTTACAGCTTGGTTTACTTAGGAAACAAAAGACGAGATGTTACAGCTTGGTTAGTTGTTACAGCTTGGTTTACTTTAGGAAACAAAAGACGAGTTGTTACGGCTTGGTTTATTTAGGAAACAAAAGACGAGATGTTACAGCTTGGTTAGTTGTTACAGCTTGGTTTACTTAGGAAACAAAAGACGAGATGTTACAGCTTGGTTAGTTGTTACGGCTTGGTTTACTTTAGGAAACAAAAGACGAGTTGTTACGGCTTGGTTTACTTTAGGAAACAAAATACGAGTTGTTACACCTTGGTTTACTTTAGGAAACAAAAGACGAGTTGTTACAGTTTGGTTTACTTTAGGAAACAAAAGACTAGTTGTTACAACTTGATTTACTTTAGGAAACAAAAGACGAGTTGTTACAGTTTGGTTTACTTTAGGAAACAAAAGACGAGTTGTTACAGTTTGGTTTACTTTAGGAAACAAAAGACGAGTTGTTACAGCTTGGTTTACTTAGGAAACAAAAGATGAGATGTTACAGCTTGGTTAGTTGTTACAGCTTGGTTTACTTAGGAAACAAAAGACGAGTTGTTACAGCTTGGTTAGTTGTTACGGCTTGGTTTACTTTAGGAAACAAAAGACGAGTTGTTACGGCTTGGTTTACTTAGGAAACAAAAGACGAGATGTTACAGCGGTTAGTTGTTACAGCTTGGTTTACTTAGGAAACAAAAGACGAGATGTTACAGCTTGGTTAGTTGTTACAGCTTGGTTTACTTTAGGAAACAAAAGACGAGTTGTTACGGCTTGGTTTACTTAGGAAACAAAAGACGAGATGTTACAGCTTGGTTAGTTGTTACAGCTTGGTTTACTTAGGAAACAAAAGACGAGATGTTACAGCTTGGTTAGTTGTTACGGCTTGGTTTACTTTAGGAAACAAAAGACGAGTTGTTACGGCTTGGTTTACTTTAGGAAACAAAATACGAGTTGTTACACCTTGGTTTACTTTAGGAAACAAAAGACGAGTTGTTACAGTTTGGTTTACTTTAGGAAACAAAAGACTAGTTGTTACAACTTGATTTACTTTAGGAAACAAAAGACGAGTTGTTACAGTTTGGTTTACTTTAGGAAACAAAAGACTAGTTGTTACAACTTGATTTACTTTAGGAAACAAAAGACGAGTTGTTACAGTTTGGTTTACTTTAGGAAACAAAAGACGAGTTGTTACAGTTTGGTTTACTTTAGGAAACAAAATACGAGTTGTTACAGTTTGGTTTACTTTAGGAAACAAAAGACGAGTTGTTACAGTTTGGTTTACTTTAGGAAACAAAAGACGAGTTGTTACAGTTTGGTTTACTTTAGGAAACAAAATACGAGTTGTTACAGTTTGGTTTACTTTAGGAAACAAAAGACGAGTTGTTACACCTTGGTTTACTTTAGGAAACAAAAGACTAGTTGTTACAACTTGATTTACTTTAGGAAACAAAAGACGAGTTGTTACAGTTTGGTTTACTTTAGGAAACAAAAGACGAGTTGTTACAGTTTGGTTTACTTTAGGAAACAAAATACGAGTTGTTACAGTTTGGTTTACTTTAGGAAACAAAAGACGAGTTGTTACACCTTGGTTTACTTTAGGAAACAAAAGACTAGTTGTTACAACTTGATTTACTTTAGGAAATAAAAGACGAGTTGTTACAGCTTGGTTTACTTAGGAAACAAAAGACGAGATGTTACAGCTTTGTTAGTTGTTACGGCTTGGTTTACTTTAGGAAACAAAAGACGAGTTGTTACGGCTTGGTTTACTTTAGGAAACAAAAGACGAGTTGTTACGGCTTGGTTTACTTTAGGAAACAAAAGACTAGTTGTTACAACTTGATTTACTTTAGGAAATAAAAGACGAGTTGTTACAGCTTGGTTTACTTAGGAAACAAAAGACGAGTTGTTACAGCTTGGTTTACTTAGGAAACAAAAGATGAGATGTTACAGCTTAGTTAGTTGTTACAGCTTGGTTTACTTTAGGAAACAAAAGACGAGTTGTTACGGCTTGGTTTACTTTAGGAAACAAAATACGAGATATTACAGCTTGGTTTACTTTAGGAAACAAAAGACTAGTTGTTACAACTTGATTTACTTTAGGAAACAAAAGACGAGTTGTTACAGCTTGGTTTACTTAGGAAACAAAAGACGAGATGTTACAGCTTTGTTAGTTGTTACGGCTTGGTTTACTTTAGGAAACAAAAGACGAGTTGTTACAGCTTGGTTTACTTAGGAAACAAAAGACGAGATGTTACAGCTCGGTTTACTTAGGAAACAAAAGACGAGTTGTTACAGCGGTTTACTTAGGAAACAAAAGACGAGATGTTACAGCTTTGTTAGTTGTTACGGCTTGGTTTACTTTAGGAAACAAAAGACGAGTTGTTACAGCTTGGTTTATTTAGGAAACAAAAGACGAGATGTTACAGCTTGGTTAGTTGTTACGGCTTGGTTTACTTTAGGAAACAAAAGACGAGTTGTTACAGCTTGGTTTACTTTAGGAAACAAAAGACGAGTTGTTACAGCTTGGTTTACTTAGGAAACAAAAGACGAGTTGTTACAGCTTGGTTTACTTAGGAAACAAAAGACGAGATGTTACAGCTTTGTTAGTTGTTACGGCTTGGTTTACTTTAGGAAACAAAAGACGAGTTGTTACAGCTTGGTTTACTTAGGAAACAAAAGACGAGATGTTACAGCTTGGTTAGTTGTTACGGCTTGGTTTACTTTAGGAAACAAAAGACGAGTTGTTACAGCTTGGTTTACTTTAGGAAACAAAAGACGAGTTGTTACAGTTTGGTTAGTTGTTACAGCTTGGTTTACTTAGGAAACAAAAGACGAGTTGTTACAGCTTGGTTAGTTGTTACGGCTTGGTTTACTTTAGGAAACAAAAGACGAGTTGTTACGGCTTGGTTTACTTAGGAAACAAAAGATGAGATGTTACAGCTTGGTTAGTTGTTACGGCTTGGTTTACTTAGGAAACAAAAGACGAGTTGTTACAGCTTGGTTAGTTGTTACAGCTTGGTTTACTTTAGGAAACAAAAGATGAGATGTTACAGCTTGGTTAGTTGTTACAGCTTGGTTTACTTTAGGAAACAAAAGACGAGTTGTTACAGCTTGGTTAGTTGTTACAGCTTGGTTTACTTAGGAAACAAAAGATGAGATGTTACAGCTTGGTTAGTTGTTACAGCTTGGTTTACTTAGGAAACAAAAGACGAGATGTTACAGCTTGGTTAGTTGTTACAGCTTGGTTTACTTAGGAAACAAAAGATGAGATGTTACAGCTTGGTTAGTTGTTACAGCTTGGTTTACTTAGGAAACAAAAGATGAGATGTTACAGCTTGGTTTACTTTAGGAAACAAAAGATGAGATGTTACAGCTTGGTTAGTTGTTACAGCTTGGTTTACTTAGGAAACAAAAGACGAGATGTTACAGCTTGGTTAGTTGTTACAGCTTGGTTTACTTAGGAAACAAAAGATGAGATGTTACAGCTTGGTTTACTTAGGAAACAAAAGATGAGATGTTACAGCTTGGTTTACTTTAGGAAACAAAAGACGAGTTGTTACAGCTTGGTTAGTTGTTACGGCTTGGTTTACTTAGGAAACAAAAGATGAGATGTTACAGCTTGGTTAGTTGTTACAGCTTGGTTTACTTTAGGAAACAAAAGATGAGATGTTACAGCTTGGTTAGTTGTTACAGCTTGGTTTACTTAGGAAACAAAAGACGAGATGTTACAGCTTGGTTAGTTGTTACAGCTTGGTTTACTTAGGAAACAAAAGACGAGATGTTACAGCTTGGTTAGTTGTTACGGCTTGGTTTACTTTAGGAAACAAAAGACGAGTTGTTACGGCTTGGTTTACTTTAGGAAACAAAAGACGAGATGTTACAGCTTGGTTAGTTGTTACGGCTTGGTTTACTTTAGGAAACAAAAGACGAGTTGTTACGGCTTGGTTTACTTTAGGAAACAAAATACGAGATATTACAGCTTGGTTTACTTTAGGAAACAAAAGACTAGTTGTTACAACTTGATTTACTTTAGGAAACAAAAGACGAGTTGTTACAGCTTGGTTTACTTAGGAAACAAAAGACGAGATGTTACAGCTTTGTTAGTTGTTACAGCTTGGTTTACTTAGGAAACAAAAGACGAGATGTTACAGCTTGGTTTACTTTAGGAAACAAAAGATGAGATGTTACAGCTTTGTTAGTTGTTACAGCTTGGTTTACTTAGGAAACAAAAGACGAGATGTTACAGCTTGGTTTACTTAGGAAACAAAAGATGAGATGTTACAGCTTGGTTTACTTTAGGAAACAAAAGATGAGATGTTACAGCTTTGTTAGTTGTTACAGCTTGGTTTTACTTAGGAAACAAAAGACGAGATGTTACAGCTTGGTTAGTTGTTACAGCTTGGTTTACTTTAGGAAACAAAAGACGAGATGTTACAGCTTGGTTAGTTGTTACAGCTTGGTTTACTTAGGAAACAAAAGATGAGATGTTACAGCTTGGTTAGTTGTTACAGCTTGGTTTACTTAGGAAACAAAAGACGAGATGTTACAGCTTGGTTAGTTGTTACGGCTTGGTTTACTTTAGGAAACAAAAGACGAGTTGTTACACCTTGGTTTACTTTAGGAAACAAAAGACGAGTTGTTACACCTTGGTTTACTTTAGGAAACAAAAGACGAGTTGTTACGGCTTGGTTTACTTTAGGAAACAAAATACGAGTTGTTACAGTTTGGTTTACTTTAGGAAACAAAAGACTAGTTGTTACAACTTGATTTACTTTAGGAAACAAAAGACGAGTTGTTACAGCTTGGTTTACTTAGGAAACAAAAGACGAGATGTTACAGCTTTGTTAGTTGTTACAGCTTGGTTTACTTAGGAAACAAAAGACGAGATGTTACAGCTTGGTTAGTTGTTACGGCTTGGTTTACTTTAGGAAACAAAAGACTAGTTGTTACAACTTGATTTACTTTAGGAAACAAAAGACGAGTTGTTACGGCTTGGTTTACTTTAGGAAACAAAAGACGAGATGTTACAGCTTGGTTAGTTGTTACGGCTTGGTTTACTTAGGAAACAAAAGACGAGTTGTTACGGCTTGGTTTACTTTAGGAAACCAAATACGAGTTGTTACAGCTTGGTTTACTTTAGGAAACAAAAGACGAGTTGTTACGGCTTGGTTTACTTTAGGAAACAAAAGACGAGTTGTTACGGCTTGGTTTACTTTAGGAAACAAAATACGAGTTGTTACACCTTGGTTTACTTTAGGAAACAAAATACGAGTTGTTACAGCTTGGTTTACTTTAGGAAACAAAATACGAGTTGTTACAGCTTGGTTTACTTTAGGAAACAAAAGACGAGTTGTTACAGCTTGGTTTACTTTAGGAAACAAAATACGAGTTGTTACACCTTGGTTTACTTTAGGAAACAAAATACGAGTTGTTACAGCTTGGTTTACTTTAGGAAACAAAATACGAGTTGTTACAGCTTGGTTTACTTTAGGAAACAAAAGACGAGTTGTTACGGCTTGGTTTACTTTAGGAAACAAAATACGAGTTGTTACAGCTTGGTTTACTTTAGGAAACAAAGACGAGTTGTTACCTTGGTTTACTTTAGGAAACAAAATACGAGTTGTTACACCTTGGTTTACTTTAGGAAACAAAATACGAGTTGTTACAGCTTGGTTTACTTTAGGAAACAAAATACGAGTTGTTACAGCTTGGTTTACTTTAGGAAACAAAAGACGAGTTGTTACAGCTTGGTTTACTTTAGGAAACAAAAGACGAGTTGTTACGGCTTGGTTTACTTTAGGAAACAAAATACGAGTTGTTACACCTTGGTTTACTTTAGGAAACAAAATACGAGTTGTTACAGCTTGGTTTACTTTAGGAAACAAAATACGAGTTGTTACAGCTTGGTTTACTTTAGGAAACAAAAGACGAGTTGTTACGGCTTGGTTTACTTTAGGAAACAAAAGACGAGTTGTTACAGCTTGGTTTACTTTAGGAAACAAAATACGAGTTGTTACACCTTGGTTTACTTTAGGAAACAAAATACGAGTTGTTACAGCTTGGTTTACTTTAGGAAACAAAAGACGAGTTGTTACGGCTTGGTTTACTTTAGGAAACAAAATACGAGTTGTTACAGCTTGGTTTACTTTAGGAAACAAAAGACGAGTTGTTACGACTTGGTTTACTTTAGGAAACAAAATACGAGTTGTTACAGCTTGGTTTACTTTAGGAAACAAAATACGAGTTGTTACGACTTGGTTTACTTTAGGAAACAAAAGACGAGTTGTTACGGCTTGGTTTACTTTAATAAACAAAAGACGAGTTGTTACGGCTTGGTTTACTTTAATAAACAAAAGACGAGTTGTTACAGTTTGGTTTACTCGTTGAATATTAATTCTGATGCGACATGAGTAAACCACACTTACTCTGACTCCATTTAGGACAATGTCCATGTAGGTATAGTTTTATTGTCACTCTTATACTTACCGGTAGAGACTCTTTTCTTCTCTGTGATTGGTTATTTTTGGAACAAGCTGGAACGTCATCTCCTGACACCATAGATGACAAGCGTGAAAGAGCCACATCTCTATTTCGCTATATTACGTCATGGAATGTGAAAAGAAACAGAAATCATTAAAATCTACATTCATAAATAGTCCCGGATATTATCTACATTCATAAATAGTCCCGGATATTATCTACATTCATAAATAGTACCGGATATTATCTACATTCATAAATGGTACCGGATATTATCTACATTCATAAATAGTACCGGATATTAAAGTACATCAATAATGGTTATGTAATAAATTACCTTCAGATTACGAGTCGATTGCTTTAACCACCTGGTCATGCCAGGCCTGTATTGGATAACTGATAACATATGTGGAGCCATACGTCAACTTACATTTAACACTATTCATCTCCAGTTTGTTATCAGACATTCTACAGACTAAAGATTGCGACTGTCTCGTGGAAAAAATCTTACTTTAAGTCCAAACCTCAGTAAGTTCTTGCAAAGCGAAATGAAAAGCTCCATTGTACAACTTGGAATTACACTTACAAGTTTATATATATGTTCACAAGCTGTTATTGAACCAAATAAACTAGTCATCACTTTCTATTCCATTTTAGGTTATTATTCAAACGTTCTGAAATTATTAGAGTGTTCCCTTGAGACTCTATCATAATTACCATCATGCTTTCATTTGTCTAAGAGCGATGGTCATCGTGTCACAGTGAAATGAAGTCCGTAAGTTTGTTTGTTTCTTCAAGCACAAAGATACAACATAGGACATCTATGCTGTGTCATCTATAGGGACGTAATTCGAAATATAATGTTATAGACGTTTGAAATATTCGCTGAGTCACCTCCACTATAAGATATCCGCGCTTGTTTGCGAGGTTCTAAAGCCCTTTAATGTTCCCAGATACCCCAGTGTCGATCAAGCACCTCTATCGTCCCCATTTAATTCTATAGCTATTATACAAGGAGTCTTTTTCCAAATATAATCGCCTTTAAGACACCCACAGGTGGTACCTGAGTACGTGATACCCACAAGTGGTACCTGAGTATGTGATACCCCAAGTGGTACCTGAGTACGTGACAACCATAAGTGGTACCTGAGTATGTGACACCTAGAAGTTGCACCTGAGTACGTGACACCCACAAGTGGTACCTGAGTACGAGACGACCATAAGTGGTGCCTGAGTACGTGACAACCATGAGAGGTACCTGAGTGCGTAACACCCACAAGTGGTACCTGAATATGTAATATCCACATAATTAATACGTGTATGTGATTACGCACTGAAACTAACTTTTTGAAACAGTTTTTAAACGTTTAATTCCTTTTATTAAAAAATAAACTTATTTTAAAGAGTATGTATATTTACCGAAGGGATTAATCCCGAATTTTAGCCACCAGAGAGTAGGAGGTAAGGATTTTCATGATGAACGCATCTCGAAACCAGTGAATAAAGATAATCGCTCAATGTTGACATGACAAAGACGTATTACAAAAATACTTTCATTACAGACACACACACACACACATATGTATACAAGTGAAAATATTTCTCGTTCAATAAAAACTATGTAAAGCTGGCTACTAAACTTGAAGATCTTTGTTGTTTTTAATTAAGCACAAAGCTACACAGTGAGCTATCTGTGCTCTGCCCACCACGGGTATCGAAACCCGGTTTTTAGCGTGGCAAGTTTGCAGACATACCGCTGAGCCACTGGAGGGCAAAACTTGAAGAATCGTATCACGAAATAGACGGAACTTATTATTTGATCCAGCTGGTGGTCCCATAACAGAATAAAACATGGATCCCATACATTGCTGTCTTCCTCACTTTGGTGTTTAAATATAACCTCCCACTTGATCCCGTTGGTGGTCCCATAACAGAATAAAACATGGATCCCATACATTGCTGTCTTTCTCACTTTGGTGTTTAAATATAACCTCATACTTGATCCCGTTGGTGGTCCCATAGCAGAATAAAACATGGATCCCATACATTGCTGTCCTCCTCACTTTGGTGTTTAAATATAACCTCATACTTGATCCAGCTGATGGTCCCATAGCAGAATAAAACATGGATCCCATACATTGCTGTCTTCCTCACTTTGGTGTTTAAATATAACCTCATGCTTGATCCACCTGGTGGTCTCATAACAGAATAAAACATGGATAATAAATCCCATACATTGCTGTCTTCCTCACTTTGATGTTTAAATATAACCTCATACTTGATCCAGCTGGTGGTCTCATAACAGAATAAAACATGGATAATAAATCCCATACATTGCTGTCTTCCTCACTTTGGTGTTTAAATATAACCTCACACTTGATCCCGCTAGTGGTCCCATAACAGAATAAAACATGGATAATAAATCCCATACATTGCTGTCTTCCTCACTTTGATGTTTAAATATAACCTCATACTTGATCCAGCTGGTGGTCTCATAACAGAATAATACATGGATCCCATACATTGCTGTCTTCCTCACTTTGGTGTTTAAATATAACCTCATACTTGATCCCGCTGGTAGTCCCATAACAGAATAAAACATGGATCCCATACATTGCTGTCTTCCTCACTTTGGTGTTTAAATATAACCTCATACTTGATCCAGCTGGTTGTCCCATAGCAGAATAAAACATGGATAATAAATCCCATACATTGCTGTCTTTCTCACTTTGGTGTTTAAATATAACCTTAGCTTTCATCATTATAGCTTTAGTTAACTTTAAAACACTATTTTTATGGGCCAGGTGGTTAAGGCACTCGACTCGCAATGTGAGGGTAACGGGTTTGAATTCTTGTCACATCAAACATGCTCGCCCTTTCCGCCGTAGGGGCATTATAATGTGACAATCATTAATCCTACTATTCATTGGTGAAAGAGTAGCCCAAGAGTTGGCGATGAGTGGTGATGCCTAGCTGCCTTCCCTCTAGTCTTACACTGCTAGATTAGGGACGGCTAGCGCAGATATCCCTCGTGTAGATTTGCACGAAATTCAAACCAAACCACACTACTTTTATGACTATTTTACAATATAGTAACACTTTACGATTTGAAATTCTGGATCTATTTCTTTTACCAGCGAGAAATCCAAAAATGTAGGTATTTTATTCTCCATGTAAAGTTGAGACGGCTGAGTCTGCTATCTGATCATCAGACGAATCAAGTGATATGCCCATTTACGTCCCTATATTGTTTGGTTCCTTTTTATTTAAGTTCAGTAGCCAGACTCACATGGCTTTTTTAATTTAGCTATAAATTTTTAACCTAATGCTTGTTTGTTTACGTATTATCTACAAGATGGTGTACGTGAATTGCTAGGTTATAATGTATTTTAAACCTTTATAAATTTTGCATAACATAATAATAAAGTGACAGCTAAAGATCGTGAACAATCTTTTGCTATATCAAATGACCATAAAAGTATAGCTACTGCTAAAACTAGATAGACGCTAGGCTTGTTGAAAAAAAGATGGTGAAAAAGAACAAACATATCGGTTTTCGACTTTGGGCTACTCTGGATAGCTGAAAAGCGGCATATACACCGGAGATCGAGCGTCTATAGAAGAGAGATCTTCATATTTTCTGATAACCTCTAGAGAAGAAAATCCACATGACCTTCGTGCTGCTTTAATACGAGCGTCTGTGCTGTTCCCAAATAGCGAGTTTTAGCACCTTTTCTAATGTCAATGGCGGCTCATCAGAAGAGGAAAAGAGGAAACTTCTTTTCAAAGAACAAATAACATATTTCTTTTTTTTTTGTATTAAACACCTATGCTTTCTTCGTTTGGAGAGTAATATTCTTGAATAACTACAGTAGAACGCTCAAGAATCTTTTTGGTTTTGCTCTACGTCATTGGTCAAAGTGACGTCATCTTGCTGAATAACGTACAGTGGGTTTACTTTCTGGTGCTTACTTAGCTGTGGAATTTGTCTGTGCTCAAACAGAAACAGCCGAGCCTTCTTTCCAAGCTCAGCAAATATTTTGATGTAAGTTAATGAAGCCAATCAGAGGCTACTTTTCTTTTAAATCAAACAATAAAAATAATTTTAAAAGCTTGCAACACACGAATCTTGCAAGATTCACGGTAAAGAATAATGGTTGTTACAAATTTAATAATGTTGTAATTATTCAGTATTATTCTGTGATTATTCGGTGTTTTCATGAATATAAATAATTAAAATATATTTCATTAAACGATTTACAGTGATATTGTTAAAAGGTGCTACTACTTATCTTAATTTGGAAATTGTTTATGAATTTTACAATTCAGACAACAGTTAGGCCTTGTCTGGCACGACGACGTTACCAACGTGTTTGTACCTATGAAAAACTGACGATTCAAATTCACGTATAAATCAACTGAAACACCTAAATAAAGTACGTATTTCACTTTTCTCTGTTTCTGGGTGTGAGATTAATATATCGCTGGTCTCCTAGTTAATATTAATTGCGAGCCGCCACTGGTATTTATATATACATGTGTAATAACAGGTTTCGTGAATAACACATAATTTCAAGTACCCCATGATTTGGGCCCCGGTATGGCCAGGTGGTTAGGGCGTTCGGCTTATAATTTGAGGATCGCGGGTTCGAATCCCAGCCACATCAAACATGCTCACTCTTTTAGCCGTAGGAGCGGTGTAATGTGACGGTTAATCCTACTAAAAGAGTAGCCCAAAGTTGATGGTGGGTGGTGATGACTGGCTGTCTTCCCTCTAGTCTTACACTGCTATATTAGTGACGGCTAGTACGGATAACCCTGGTGTAGCTTTGAGCGAAATTCAAAAGGCACATACAAACTTCATAATCTGAGCAAATTTAGTACCGGACTTCAGAAAACGAAACTGCAAATCTAATGGCTTAACGTAGTGTCCCAGGTGAGTTAAGGCGTTCGACTCGTAATCTCAGGGTTGCGGGTTCGAATCCCCGTTGCACCAAACATGCTCGTCCTGTCAACAGTGGGGGCGTTATAATGTTACGATCAATCCCACTATTCGTTGGTAAAATAGTAGCCCAAGAGTTGGCAGTGAGTGGTGATGACTAGCTGCCTTCCCTCTAGTCTTACACTGTTAAATTAGGGACGGCTAGCGCAGATAGCCCTCGTGTAGCTTTGTGTGAAATTCAAATTCAAAACAAACAATTTTATTGTTATACACATTTTCGGATTAACGAATATATTCTGTTATTTATAAGGATATACAACTGTAATATTTTGCGCAATGGAATGTGGAGAAATTTCTACTTCTTTTTATACAAATTTCAATAAATTCACTGCTATGAAGAAAATTGGTTGTCGCCCCCTTCCTAGTGCTCAGCGGTGGTAAGTCTGAAGGCTTATAAAGCCAAAATACAAGTCTTGATATCGGTGTTGGGCAACAACACAGAGAGTCCATTGTGTATCTGTACGCTTAGCAACGAATAGCACGATAAAAATAACCAGAAACATACCCAAGCTTTTCAGCTCGTATTTTTTAATTTATTTTCAATCGATTTATATTTTGAAACCAAGGCACCGTGTCCAAATCAAACTTGTAAAATAGACCCACCAGTTTAGAACGATGGAACTCAAAGATATTTATTTTATTTTTTCAAAGCCAATCGGAGTCAGAAAATTGGCATTTAAATCTTTCATACATTTTCCTTGTGGTTCCTCCCGTATTGGTGGCTACAACCCAAAAGTATAGAAGTAAGGAAAATGTTGGTGTTGTAACCAGGATATATCTTTGCGGATTTTTCCACTTTCTGGATAACTGCATTTACTATACTCTTCTTAGCTCTTACACGTGCATTCCAATTATACATTCCTACACTATGAAGACTACATTGGACATTTAACTAAGAGCAGCTGGGTGACTGTGAAACAGTAATGGCGACTACATTGACATTTAACTATGAGCAGCTGGATGACTGTAAGACAGTAATGAAGACTCCATTGGACATTTAGCTAGGAGCAGCTGGATGACTGTGAGACAGTAATGGCGACTCCATTGGACATTTAACTAAGAGCAGCTGGGTGACTGTGAAACAGTAATGGCGACTACATTGGACATTTAACTAGGAGCAGCTGGGTGACTGTGAGACATTAATGAAGACTCCATTGGACATTTAACTAGAGCAGCTGGGTAACTGTGAGACAGTAATGGCGACTACATTGGACATTTAACAAGGAGCAGTTGGATGACTGTGAGACCGTAATGGCGACTACATTGGACATTTAACAAGGAGCAGTTGGATGACTGTGAGACCGTAATGGCGACTACATTGGACATTTAACTAGGAGCAGCTGGGTGACTGTGAGACAGTAATGGCGACTACATTGGACATTTAACTAGGAGTAGCTGGGTGACTGTAAGACAGTAATGAAGACTACATTGGACATTTAACTAGGAGCAGCTGGGTGACTGTGAGAAAGTAATGGCGACTACATTGGACATTTAACTAGGAGCAGCTGGGTAACTGTAAGACAGTAATGAAGACTACATTGGACATTTAACTAGGAGCAGCTGGGTGACTGTGAGAAAGTAATGGCGACTCCATTGGACATTTAGCTAGGAGCAGCTGGATGACTGTGAGACAGTAATGGCGACTCCATTGGACATTTAACTAGGAGCAGCTGGGTAACTGTAAGACAGTAATGAAGACTACATTGGACATTTAACTAGGAGCAGCTGGGTGACTGTGAGACAGTAATGAAGACTCCATTGGACATTTAACTAGGAGCAGCTGGGTGACTGTGAGAAAGTAATGGCGACTACATTGGACATTTAACTAGGAGCAGCTGGGTGACTGTGAGACAGTAATGAAGACTACATTGGACATTTAACTAGGAGCAGCTGGGTGACTGTGAGACAGTAATGAAGACTCCATTGGACATGTAACTAGGAGCAGCTGGGTGACTGTGAGAAAGTAATGGCGACTACATTGGACATTTAACTAGGAGCAGCTGGGTGACTGTGAGAAAGTAATGGCGACTACATTGGACATTTAACTAGGAGCAGCTGGGTAACTGTAAGACAGTAATGAAGACTACATTGGACATTTAACTAGGAGCAGCTGGGTGACTGTGAGACAGTAATGAAGACTACATTGGACATTTAACTAGGAGCAGCTGGGTGACTGTGAGAAAGTAATGGCGACTACATTGGACATTTAACTAGGAGTAGCTGGGTGACTGTAAGACAGTAATGAAGACTACATTGGACATTTAACTAGGAGCAGCTGGGTGACTGTGAGACAGTAATGGCGACTACACTGGCATTTAACTAGGAGCAGCTGGGTAACTGTAAGACAGTAATGAAGACCCATTGGACATTTAACTTGGAGCAGCTAGATGACTGTGAGACAGTAATGAAGACTACACTGGGCATTTAACTAGGAGCAACTGGATGACTGTGAGACAGTAATGGCGACTACATTGGACATTTAACTAGGAGCAGCTGGGTGACTGTGAGACAGTAATGGCGACTACATTGGACATTTAACTAGGAGTAGCTGGGTGACTGTAAGACAGTAATGAAGACTCCATTGGACATTTAACTAGGAGCAGCTGGATGACTGTGAGACAGTAATGAAGACTACATTGGACATTTAACTAGGAGTAGCTGGGTGACTGTGAGACAGTAATGAAGACTACATTGGACATTTAACTAGGAGCAGCTGGGTGACTGTGAGACAGTAATGAAGACTACATTGGACATTTAACTAGGAGCAGCTGGGTGACTGTGAGAAAGTAATGGCGACTACATTGGACATTTAACTATGAGCAGCTGGGTGACTGTGAGACAGTAATGAAGACTCCATTGGACATTTAACTAGGAGCAGCTGGGTGACTGTGAGACAGTAATGGCGACTACATTGGACATTTAACTATGAGCAGCTGGGTAACTGTAAGACAGTAGTGAAGACTCCATTGGACATTTAACTAGGAGCAGCTGGGTGACTGTGAAACAGTAATGGCGACTACATTGGACATTTAACTAGGAGCAGCTGGGTGACTGTGAGAAAGTAATGGCGACTACATTGGACATTTAACTAGGAGCAGCTGGGTAACTGTAAGACAGTAATGAAGACTACATTGGACATTTAACTAGGAGCAGCTGGGTGACTGTGAGACAGTAATGAAGACTACATTGGACATTTAACTAGGAGCAGCTGGGTGACTGTGAGAAAGTAATGGCGACTACATTGGACATTTAACTAGGAGTAGCTGGGTGACTGTAAGACAGTAATGAAGACTACATTGGACATTTAACTAGGAGCAGCTGGGTGACTGTGAGACAGTAATGGCGACTACACTGGGCATTTAACTAGGAGCAGCTGGGTAACTGTAAGACAGTAATGAAGACTCCATTGGACATTTAACTTGGAGCAGCTAGATGACTGTGAGACAGTAATGAAGACTACACTGGGCATTTAACTAGGAGCAACTGGATGACTGTGAGACAGTAATGGCGACTACATTGGACATTTAACTAGGAGCAGCTGGGTGACTGTGAGACAGTAATGGCGACTACATTGGACATTTAACTAGGAGTAGCTGGGTGACTGTAAGACAGTAATGAAGACTCCATTGGACATTTAACTAGGAGCAGCTGGATGACTGTGAGACAGTAATGAAGACTACATTGGACATTTAACTAGGAGTAGCTGGGTGACTGTGAGACAGTAATGAAGACTACATTGGACATTTAACTAGGAGCAGCTGGGTGACTGTGAGACAGTAATGAAGACTACATTGGACATTTAACTAGGAGCAGCTGGGTGACTGTGAGAAAGTAATGGCGACTACATTGGACATTTAACTATGAGCAGCTGGGTAACTGTAAGACAGTAATGAAGACTCCATTGGACATTTAACTAGGAGCAGCTGGGTGACTGTGAAACAGTAATGGCGACTACATTGGACATTTAACTATGAGCAGCTGGGTAACTGTAAGACAGTAGTGAAGACTCCATTGGACATTTAACTAGGAGCAGCTGGGTGACTGTGAAACAGTAATGGCGACTACATTGGACATTTAACTAGGAGCAGCTGGGTGACTGTGAGAAAGTAATGGCGACTCCATTGGACATTTAACTAGGAGCAGCTGGGTGACTGTAAGACAGTAATGGCGACTACATTGGACATTTAACTAGGAGCAGCTGGGTGACTGTGAAACAGTAATGGCGACTACATTGGACATTTAACTATGAGCAGCTGGGTAACTGTAAGACAGTAATGAAGACTACATTGGACATTTAACTATGAGCAGCTGGGTGACTGTGAAACAGTAATGGCGACTACATTGGACATTTAATTAAGAGCAGCTGGGTGACTGTGAAACAGTAATGGCGACTACATTGGACATTTAACTAAGAGCAGCTGGGTGACTGTGTGACAGTAATGGCGACTACATTGGATATTTAACTCAGGAGCAGCTGGGTGACTGTGTGACAGTAATGGCGACTACATTGGATATTTAACTCAGGAGCAGCTGTGTGACTTTGAGATAGTAAAGGCCGAGTTGCACTGACATTTCGGTCAAGTGAGCAACAGACCTGTCTATCAAGAAACATTACAGACTCAAGAGAACTTGACATATATGTGATATGTCTCCATTTACATCTTGTTGATGTTACTTACAAGATGAAGTGCCTGTCTCAAATTTTGATTCTGGTATTTGGATCGTAGAAACGAACTAGATGTCAGCACCATACATGCATTTGACCTACTTACAAATTGTTTCACTTTCGATCCAAAATGGCGTCACGAAAAAGTTACAAAATGAAGAAGCATCAGAGTTTTATTTTGAACTTGGTTCGGAGTTGCCGTAGCAGCTGAAATACTTGGCAGTCAACAGGTTAAAGACTGGGGGCAGTGTAACACGCACAACTTAAATGTACATTAACTTGTCTATAATAAGTCCCGAAGTGTACTAAAACATGAAATTTGGCCGCTTCACGTTGAGACAAAAGTCGAAATTATATTTAAATTTCCTAAATACCTACCCTCCTTAGTGGTACAGTTGTATGTCTGCAGACTAACATCGCTAGAAATCGGGCTTCGATACCTGTGGTGAGCAAACCACAGATAGCTCATTGTGTAGCTTTGTGCTTAATTACCTACTAAGATAGTGTGACGGATTTACTACCACACGTCTATTTTAATATCGATATTTGTTTAAGTTACATTTATATTTAAAAATGTACATAACTTATATTGTTAAATATGTATCGCGAAATTCCCGCCGATTCACTAAATTTGTAGAAGATTCTTGAGTGTAAGAATCAACAATATATGTGTGTGTGTGTATATATGTAAACACTAGCTTATCGTCACTATTGTTGTGCAGGCTGTAATTTCTAGTAACTCTTCTCACGCTTATAAATATAACCAAGACGATGCACCAAGAGACAACATGTATTATTGGTTTGCTATAGTTGACATACTATAAACCTGGAAAGCTATAACTGTGATTTACGCTTATTAATCGAAAAACTTTAGATATTTGTCCAGGAAAGTTTGTAGATTTCAAACATTACAAACCACTAAACTTTAGCGAATGCACATTAGACATTAGTGTTTTTACGAATACATTATATAATTTTGGTGGCGAAAAACTTGACGCATGATAAACGCAGGGCAAGCTAGCTCCCTGTTAAGTGAATTGTACCTATAGCAACTCGAAATTAATTCGCTCATTGCGAACCACCAATAAGACATCAAGGAAGTTCCAGACCAGAAAGACGACTTGATATTCTTTGTAAGTTTGTAAATAAATTAATATTTGTTATTAGCGTCATTGTAAATTGTATTATTGTTTGCATATTAATATATATTTGTATTAAAAAATAAACTGCGTTTATCAATACTGTTGGCAAATATAAACTGATATATTCCAGTATTTATTTAAATTCTAAATTTATATTATCATTTCACTTAGTTTCAAGCTATTTCATATTGTAATACGTAACAAAACTCTTCAAAGTTTTGAGGCTTTTACCAAATCATTCAAGGAAAAATAGATCATTTGTCGTGTTAAAATATTTTCATTTCAACTAACATATAAAAACGTACACAATAAGATTTACTAAGTTAAAGGTGTATGTGTGTGTTTTCATATAGCCAAGCCACATCGAGTCATCTCCTCAGCCCACCGAGGTGGAATCGAACCCCTTATTTTAGCGTTCTAAATTCGAAGACATACCGCTGTACTAGCGGGGTGGACACTAAGTTAAAGAAAACAGAGCGTCTACTATTTAAAACATTTTTACTTGTTCAACAACAAAACATTAATTTATCGATATAATTTAAATAATACATGAAAATAACGTTAATGAAGAAATAAGTGTTATCGACCTTCTGGAACCTTCTGTTTAGTACCACCTTACCTGAAGACCCATGGTCCAAATCATGAGAGACTCGTGGTTGTCAGCTGCCAAGACGTACACCTTGTTGTCGGAACTACGTAAACAAACGCTATGTAAATTGATAGTAAATACAATGTAGTATTGCAATAAAAATAAACAACTAAATCAATCTTCTTAAAAGTAAGGTTCACTTCTCACCCAGGCTGTAGTGTCTTTCACTCTCACTTCGACTAGTGTCCAGTATTACCATCATAATAACATACCGTGATCAACTCGGATATTTCTGTTGACTCACAAGTCGGATATTTCCCAGATTTTACATCAGCTACAATGGCCCGGTATGGTTAGGGTACTCGACTCTTAGTCCGAGGACTGAGGGTTCGAATCCCCGTCACACCAAACAAGCTTGCCCTTTCAGCCGTGGGTACGTTACATTCGACGGTCAGTCCCATTAATGGTTGATAAAAGAGTAGCCCAAGAGTTGGCGGTAGGTAGTGATAGCTAGCTTCCTTCCCTCTAGTCTTACACTGCTAAATTACGGACGACTATTGCGGATAGCCCTCGTGTAGCTATGCGCGAAATTCAAAAACAAACGAACCAAATATATATATACGTTTCAGAGAAAGTAATCTTCAGTAAACAAGCCACAAATTTTTAGTTCATGTCACCAACAGAATCCAGAATAAAATTACGTATATGTTGGCACACACGTGGACATTTTTCTACATTGCATTTCCACGGGTGCCAGTCTCAACGTGCCATATTATTTTAAATGTATTTTTTAGACTCTAAATTGTTGCCCAAGAATTTACTACCAGTGCTAATGCCTCTGTTGAAATTATTACTGCATCCGGGCTTAAGGCAGATTTTTTCTGTGGACAATTAAAAATATAAACTTATTGTATAAAGCTTAAATCTTCAATGATTGTTTTGTTTGTTTTGAATTTCGCGCAAAGCTACCCAAAGGCTAGCTGCGCTTGCCGTCTCTAATTTAGCAGTGTAAGACCAGAGGTTAAGCAGCTAGTCATCAACACCCACCGCCAACTGTTGGGCTACTTTTTTTACCAATGAATAGTGGGATTGACCATCACATTATAATTCCCCCACGGCTGTAAAGGGCGAGCATGTCTGGTGCGACGGGGATTCGAACCCGCGACTCTCAGATTACGAGTCGAAACTTCAATGAAGATTTTTTGTCTCTTTGTTTCAGAAATTCGCACAAAGCTACACAATGTTCACTACATTGTCCATTTCAAATTTTGAACGTAGATGGAAAGCAGCTAGTTAACACCAACATTGTGAAAAGTTTAAATTAATAGTGGAATTTGACTTCCACTCTTATAACGAACACACAGCCCTAAACTGTGGAATGCCATTTTTTTTTGTGGAAACTTGAGTGCGACATTTATCTGTTTTACTTGAACCGGTAACACCTTGATGCTGAACGTGTTAGCGTGGTCCAGACTTTCGTTTCTAAGTTGTCTTTTATTGGAACAACTTGAACTAACGAATTACGTCAAGAAAACAATAATATTACTGTTTTCTTCCATGGCTCAATCTGTACCGGTCTTATTAAACTACAAACTTCAGATCTAATGAGGTAGTCCTGCGGTTGGTCAGTGATAAGTTTATGGACTTAAGATCAGGGGTTCGATTCTCAGCGTTGGGCAGATACAGATATCCATTTGTGTAATTTTGAGCTAAGAAACAAAACATCTGCTGGAGTATCATATAAAACACATTACATTATGAATCTTTTGCTGTCTTCTTCGACTATGAACAAGATATGTTCGGCAGGTGGCAGCACTGTTTACGTAGAAATAATTTTAAATATCTCCTCAATAGGTCATCATAACTTCACAACACTATACAGTGTTTCCTTTTATAACAATATTTATGTGATGACTAAATCACAAGTTCTATAAATGTCTGTAAATATGACAGTAAAAAAGTGTGTTTTTTGTTCTTTCTCCTGCTTTTTTACACGATAACTGAAAAACCAAAACAATGATGTCAACCAGTTTAACTGAGATGACATAGTTTCAAACGAAGGATCCACTTTTATAAATATTATTAATAACTTATAGTAATTTTTAAAATCATAGATTTAGTGCAAACGATGTTATCATTACCCCTTGAAGTTAGCTTTCTTACAAAAAATATGATGTTCCTTTGAAACATGAATTACCAGCTAATAATAGATAAACTATAATTATTACAGCTGGAACCTCATTGTATTTAGAAATTGTTTATGAATAGAACCTTCCGAAGTTTATTGAAACACTTCATTAAAAAATAAGTAAAGAAAAACTATTTTTTTAAAGGACATAAATGTAAGGATGGCTGAAATCAGTCCTACAAAAAGAATGTAACAAGATGGGTAGGGATGGCATTTCCATCATCCTGACATAATAACACAGTGTAATAGAATGTTAACAGATAAAAGTGAAAGAAGATAAACTAAGTTGTGATTGAATAGATTTATAAATATATTTTATACGTTAATTACTACCTGTACTATTACATCAGGACAGGACAAATACCATTCGTACCGTCTTGTTTCTATTGTTTTTGAAGTATTGATATAAATCATCCCACAGTTACTTCCCTATTTTAAAAGTTTTCTCTTCACTTGTTAAATTACAAACCATCTATTTTCTTGTTCAACTAAATAAGAACCTGAACAAGTTTTATTAAATTACAAATACTTTGTTTCCTTCCACAATAAGCGACTAAACTAAACTTACTAAATAATGAACTCGTTGCTCTCTACTTGGCCTAATGAAATGGCTGCTCCACGGATGTTAATGGCTCCTAGAGGTCGTTTCGTGGTGGAGTCTGTCTCGTTCTTGTAGTACAATAGCTTGCAACTTCCCTCATCATATACGTACCACAGCCTTCTCTTGGATTTCAGTCTTCCTAATGCTTTGTGCATAAAAGGAATTGGACAGAAAAGCGTTATTTCTGAACTGCACGTTACGGTTCCTCAATAGTGCACAATAAAATGAATTATTCAACAGCTTATATACAGCTCCTATACAGAGAGCCCGGCATGGCCAGGTGGGTTAAGGCGTTCGACTCGTAATCTGAGTTCGAATCCCCGTCGCAACAAACATACTCGCCCTTTCAGCCGTGGGGGCGTTAAAAAGTGACGGTCAATCCCACTATTCGTTGGTAAAAGAGTAGCTAAAGAGTGGGCGGTGGGTGGTGATGATTAGTTACCTTTCCTTTAGTCTTACAATGCTAAATTATGGACGGCTAACGCAGATAGCCCTCGCGTAGCTTTGCGCGAAATTCAGAAAAACAAACAATACTATATAGTGTATTGGACTGACTTTGGTTGTACTATTTTGTCACTGGAATTTTCAACGGAGTAAAAAATACATTTTTATCAAATAGATCCACGGCTATTATATACTACTTCAAGTTTAATAGAAAATTAAAAATTACTAGAAACAAAATAAAAACTTGATTGGTTGATCATATTTAGCCAGTTAGAAGTATTTAAAATAGTGGACTGACTTTAATTGTACTATTTTGTCAACAGATGTCTCCAAATTTAAACGTTGCATTAGTTTATTTATTTTTGCAGATACCCGCACAAAGCCACGCAAAGGCTATCTACGCCAATCGTCGGTAGTCTGTGAACTTATAAACTAAAGAGAAGATATTTGGTCAGAAATGGCCTTGCCAAAAACCTTTTAGCCCCTTTAATGGAAAGGTGGGATATGGCTGTCATTTTCATAACACAACGATCATCACTCCCGAAGGGACTCAAAACCTGAACCCTCATACTCACTTTACGACAAGCTACCTACTAATTAAGCTGAAGTGGTTCCTTCAGACAAGAAGTCCACATTGATATTCGTAGCATTGTCTAAACGTGCTTTAACTCGTTTGTTATAAATATTTTTCAGCTAAAACTTTTAGTATTATGAACTATATGTCCTGATTAACCCTAGTACTAATAATAATGGAAAATGTAGACAACATCTTCGTACTGATTTGTGTTTAGGCAGTTAAGAAATAGGGTGTTAATGATTAATAATAATTAATAATTGTAATAGAACAAAGTTGGAGAATATAATCTGTTACGTCTCCCGTCGCTCCAAACGTGCTCGTCCTTTCAGCCGTGGGGGTATTATAATGTGACGGTCAATACCACTATTCGTTGGTAAAAGAGTAGCCCAACAGTTGGCGGTGGGTGGTGATGACTAGCTGCCTTCCCTCTAGTTTTACACTGCTAAATTATGTACGGCTAGCGCAGATAGCCCTCGAGCAGCTTTGCGTGAAATTCAAAACAAAACATTTACGTCTGTCATAAGACATTAACATTAGGCTTAACGTTCTTTGTTTAATTGATACTACACAAGAGACTGAATAAATATCGTAATATTAAAAATATAATAGTCTTAATACTTACGTGTTACGACAATTATAAGTAATAATTAATACATTTATAAATCGAAACCCAGATGACAATTACAACTGGAAGGCAGACAAAATGTTAAGGATGTCTGCCTTCCCACAGTTATCCACTAGGCAGTAGGAACTGAGACGTTGTAAGCCAAAGCACTTAACTCCTAATCCCGAATCTGACCTCCCCTTCAGTGGCACAGCAGCATATCTGCAGACTTACAACACTAGAAACCGGGTTTCTGTGCTCTTGCTGGGCAGGACATAAATAGTTCATCGTGTATATTTGTACTTAACTACAAACAAACAAAACTGATTCTCTCTAACCGTTACCTCCTTTAGTGTTAGCTTTGGATCATGTCCGATAGGTGAAGCATCCCAAAGCCTGTGGTTGCTGTTACCACAAACTTTTTCCGTTACGTTTTAATAAATAATTTGTTTATTTCTTTGTTTTTGAATTTCGCGCAAAGCTACTCGAGGGCTATCTGCGCTAGCCGTCCCTAATTTAGCAGTGTAAGACTAGAGGGAAGGCAGCTAGTCATCACCACCCACCCTCAACTCTTGGGTTACTCTTTTACCAACGAATAGTAGGATTGACCATCACATTATAACGCCCCCACGGCTGAAAGGGCGAGCATGTTTGATGCGACCGGTCCTTAAAAATGAGAATGTGTTACTGTAACGGTTTGCATCGCGAATACATTTCCTTTACTGACACACCAGACAAACAATTAACACAAAATTGGTTAAAATAATATTATTAAACAACATGTGATGCGTTTCGACACAAACTAGTGAACAGTTGTTGATGTTTTTTACCCATACCTTCAATTCGTCTTTTATGTTTAACATGATTTTCGAAGAATTTTGTTGTTTTTTTTACGAATAATGGAATATGTGATTTTATCACTTACTTCCTCCTGGTCGGTGCACAAGATATCCAGATACGCTATTCCAACCAGCCATGCCTTAAAGAACAAGGGAAAATATCTGCCTTTATAGTCCACTACTTAGTGGTAAAATTTATTTGTAGACTGCCAATATAAATTCACCTTGATGGGAGACATTTGAAGTTTGTTCACCATTATTTAATTGTGGTTTAGATCCGGGACTTAAGTTGTTAAAGGAAATTGACGTGACACGTTCAATTAATCAGCCCTCTAGTGGAAGCTAAACGTAAGAATATCCTTCTTCAATTGAAGTTTTGGTTTGTCAGTTGTTGTGCTGGTAAGCTTCACGCTTCTGAGATGCCTATGTCTTCTTGGTTGCGTAAAAATCTTGCATCTTTAAGGGATAGAATCTTGTGAAACCACAGCTCCCCCTGTGGATGAAAAACAAATTATCTACATTATAATCAGGTGCTGAAAGAAACTTTGTACTTGTTACCAAAATACGAGGAACACGTATTGATTCAACATAACAACAAGGTGTGATGTGCTTTTAATTGACAATAACGGACAAACATAATTAGTTTAATTCAATTAAAGTACAGTAAAACTTTAAACAAATATATTTTGACTAATTCAGCGTTTTAAGTCTTTATAAATTAGGCTAAAAAATACCAGACTGAAAAAGAAATAATGAACATTTCAACAAATATTAGAAGCACGTTGGAAATGTTTAGTATTTTTAGGCTTGGTTTGAATTTCGCGCAAAGCAACACGAGAGCTATCCGTGCTAACCGTCCCTAATTTAGCAGTGTCAAAGTAGAAGGAAAGCAGCTAGTCATCACCACCCACCGCCAACTCTTGGGCTACTCTTTTAGAAACGAATAGTGGGATTGACCGTCACATTATAACAACCCCACGGCTGAAAGAGCAAGCAAGTTTGGCGTGAAGGAGATTCAAACCCGCAACCCTCAGATTACGAGTCGAGTACCTTAACCACCTGGCCATGCGGAGCTGTATCTTTTAAGGTCCTACATGACCTAGTGGTTAGGACTACTAGACTTGTAATCTGCAGGCCGTTGGTTCGAATACCATTATGAACATGCTCGTTTTTCCAGCCATGAGGGAATTATAGTGTCGTGGCCAATTCTGCTATTCAATTATAAAAGAGTAGCCCAAGAGTTGACGTTTGGTGAGGTTGACAAGCTGCCTTCCCTCCAGACTATATATTACCTGCAAAATGAGGGACGGTTAGCACCGTAGTAGCTCTCAGAGTTTCAAAACTAACAAATAAAACAATAAAAATATTTCGTTAATGTATCTTATATATTCTCTGTGTTTGAATAGTTTTGAATTAGGAGAAAGTTTCTGTTATATCATCTTAAATATGTCCCTTGAAGGTAATATCACCTCACAAAAATATCTCCTGCAAAGTGTAAGCAATGATTTTAGTAAATTTGATATTTATTTTAAAACAAAAATGTATATCACTGGATGCAGCGTATTGTATCTCAGTTCTACACAGAATGATAGTGTAGTCGTAACCCTTTAATGCATAAGCCGAGTGGTACCTCGGATCCAGACGGGGATCCACTGGATACGCTCCGCACTTTCAGCTGTGACAGTTATAAAAGTGAGAGACAGTCGTATTATTCGGTTCGAATAGATGGATAAGATATTTGTGGCCATAAATGTTTCCGTTTCTTGGCTAATTATGCTGTAATCAGTACTTTAAAGCTTAGAAATCACTATACCTTAACACTACAGATATCTGACCTGGCCACCTAAGACTCGTAATCTGGGGGTCACTGATTCGAATCCCCGTCACAACACTAAACATGCTCGCCCTTTCAGCCATGGGGGCGTTATAATGTTCTGTCAATCCCACTATTCGTTGGTAAAAGAGTAGCCCAAGAATTGGCGGAGGGTGGTAATGACTAGCTGCCTTCACCTCTAGTCTTACACTGCTAAATTATGGACGGCTAGTGCAGATAGCCCTCGAGTAGCTTTGCGTGAAATTAAAAAACAAACAAACAAATTCTTTATTACTATCATATTGGAAATCTGGGTTAATTTTTTTAACTTACATAATAACAGTTTTATCTTGTAGTTTGTTCAACTCATAATATTAACCTCACTAAACATTATTCAGTGTGAGGTGAGTACCGTACCTTGTTTGTTAAAACTCGAACTAAGAAGTGTACCTAAGACAAGGACCTCAAATACACGTGTACGCAAAAACAAACATGAGGGAATTCTCAATAGTCGCCCCCCGCTAGTACAGCGGTAAGTCTACGGATTTACAACGCTAAAATCAGGGGTTTGATTCCCCTCGGTGGGCTGAGCAGATAGCCCGATGTCGATTTGCTATAAGAAAACAAACACTCGATAGTCGCTGCATTATATTTTAGTATACCAACAATATCAAACGTGAGACGCGCGTGTACCCGATTTATTTTTATTACTCATCACGTTCGCTACTAGCCTACCTTCAAATCGAGACTCTTTTAGACAGGATTAGAGTAAAATCATCTGAAACGCTGAACGTAGTCAAATACATTAATCAAAAGAGTTTGACCTATTGGGTGAAGAATTGTAATTGGACTTCAAATCGTTTGAAATATGACAGAGCTACGAGTTAGATGTTTATATCTGGAACAAAACAAAATAAAATAAAAAACTCAGTGGCCCCGCCGCTATGTTGCAAATAAAAACTAAAAATAAATATGAAGGTCATCGATTGAAGCTTATTTATCACGTACGCCCTCTATCAGTCTGAATCTGTAACAAAAAAACACCAATCAATGTATTGGAGTTTTCCTAAACTTGCCGGAGAAACAGAGCTGACTAATAACGAATGAAGTTATACTTTGCAATAGATTTAAAAATAAATAAAAACATATATCCCGTATACAGTCTTATGTACTTTCAATTGTTATAGTGGCTTAAAAAAAAAAACTAAAAGAATTGAGGCAGCACCTCTTAAAATCTTTCCTTCTTCGAACTGTTTTCAATGACAACCCCCTCCTTCAATAGTGCTAAAAATCGGGTTTCGATATTTGCGATGCGCAGATAACAAACAGCTTATCGATTAGCTTTCGCCAAAAAACAACACAAAGACACAAACCATAGAATGTGGCCCTCTGAGAACTCTGGGAAGTTTTGAGAGCTTATAACTCTAAATGTCGGGTTTCGACACTTGCGTTGAGAAGAGCCCAGACAGTTCGCTGTGTAACTTCACGCTTAAGAACAAACAAACGTTACACTGGCATAGACAATTTTTAGAAAGACTGTAACATAAACTTACGAATATAAATTCTAAAGCTGAACATGAAACCGAAAGTAGTTACTTGCATGAAGGGAGAACGAATTGAATATTCCATCATATGCTTCCGGAATAATTATCATACTAACACAGAAACACCAGAACTGACCACACTTACAACATTTATGAAACGAAAAGACCAGAAGCTGTCAAGCTTATAACTTGAGCATAATGTGATATGATTCTAGTCTGTATCAAGACAATGTAATCTTCAGGTGAGATCAAAATAAAACTGTATTTATTAAAGCAACATCATGCTCGGAGTGAACCTCTATAAAGTGGCTATCATTACAGAAACCTTCTAACCCACTAGGTCATGCTCGGAGTGAACCTCTATAAAGTGACTATCATTACAGAAACCTTCTAACCCACTAGGTCATGCTCGGAGTGAACCTCTATAAAGTGGCTATCATTATAGAAACCTGCTAACCCACTAGGTCATGCTCGGAGTGAACCTCTATAAAGTGGCTATCATTACAGAAACCTGCTAACCCACTAGGTCATGCTCGGAGTGAACCTCTATAAAGTGACTATCATTACAGAAACCTTCTAACCCACTAGGTCATGCTCGGAGTGAACCTCAATAAAGTGGCTATCATTATGGAAACCTGCTAACCCACTAGGTCATGCTCGGAGTGAACCTCTATAAAGTGGCTATCATTACAGAAACCTGCTAACCCACTACGTCATGCTCGGAGTGAACCTCAATAAAGTGGCTATCATTATGGAAACCTGCTAACCCACTAGGTCATGCTCGGAGTGAACCTCAATAAAGTGGCTATCATTATGGAAACCTGCTAACCCACTAGGTCATGCTCGGAGTGAACCTCTATAAAGTGGCTGTCATTATGGAAACCTGCTAACCCACTAGGTCATGCTCGGAGTGAACCTCTATAAAGTGGCTATGATTACAGAAACCTGCTAACCCACTAGGTCATGCTCGGAGTGAACCTCAATAAAGTGGCTATCATTACAGAAACCTGCTAACCCACTACGTCATGCTCGGAGTAAACCTCAATAAAGTGGCTGTCATTATGGAAACCTGCTAACCCACTAGGTCATGCTCGGAGTGAACCTCTATAAAGTGGCTATCATTACAGAAACCTGCTAACCCACTAGGTCATGCTCGGAGTGAACCTCTATAAAGTGGCTATCATTATGGAAACCTGCTAACCCACTAGGTCATGCTCGGAGTGAACCTCTATAAAGTGGCTATCATTATGGAAACCTGCTAACCCACTCGGTCATGCAATGAACAAATAATTCAGGGACTGAAACGATTCAAGTTTCATCTCTTTATTGGCCTCTTAGAAAAAGGATCAAAGGTAAACCTGGACAACAGAAGACACACACACATTCCTGGGTATGGATAATGAGTTACGAACGACGAAAGCGCCACCAAGTTTTTTGATGTTTCACGAAATCTTTGTCACCTTGGATCATTAAAAAAGAAAACCAGAACCTTAATAATTTGGCTTGGAAAACCTAACACAATCTCTTTAGCTCTCAAACGTAAGCAAAGTTTATTTGTATTCAAAGTGTGTAGCTTTGACAAATGAATTCCAAGACAGACAGCAAAAAAAAAAAAAAGCGAGATTTTGTTTAAATGTTGATTAGAACTACTGCACCAGTCACAGTAAAGGTAGCTTACTCGGATATGTTCTTAATTTTCATTTTAGACGGTACTGTTAGTTTTGAGTGCAAAAGCACATGAATGTGATACCTTAACCACAATAGGTGTGGTTAGGTAGTAGTTCAAAAAAAAGATTTTGTTCAAATTGTGTTCGTAGGCGTCAAATCCTGCGTTATTTCTTGGACGATAGCGCGTCTAACGCATGCAGTAGGAAATATTAACCAAGATAACACACTTTATACAACAAAAACTGCACGAACTGATTGCACAGCTGTTTGTAAGTTTGATGTAGGGTTTTTTGAAGGAAAGCTGAACAATATTACAATATTACTCGTTCTATTTTATATAAATGCAGCTGCGAAGTGATAAAAGGAAAAATTATAAAACAAATCAAGAAAAAAAAAAAAAGACTACGTCATCAACGTTAACTACGTCAGTTAACTATTTGTTTCGGATTTCGTGCAAAGCTCCACTAGAGCTATCTGCGCTAGCCATCTATAATTTAGTGGTGAAAGACTAAAGGGTAGACAGGTAGTTATCACTTTGGGGCAACTCTTTCACCAACGAATAATAGCATTGACCGTTACATTATAATGCCTCCATGGCTGAAAGGGCGAGCATGTTTGGTGTGATGGGGATTCAAATCCGCGACCCTCAGATTACGAGTCGATCTCACTAACCACCTGGCCATGCCGGGGCCTTATTTCTACTAGTAATCAATAATTATGCTTATTCTTCATGATTGAATACTGTTGTTTTCATTTATTAATGAACTCGTCAAGCTTATAATATTGTGCTTCTTTAATAGAGACGATTTTTACTAATTAACGCAATAATTAATAATTTCAAAAAAAACATTAGTAACCCATGAATTGATGCTGATGAAAACCATGATGACATGTGGCTGAAAAACGTATTTTAAACGAAAAGATTTGTCGTTGTTTTTTTTTGTTTTATAATTTTGCAAAAAGCTATACGAGGGCTATCTGCGCTAGCCGTCCCTAATTTAACAATGTAAGACCAAAGGGAAGGCAGCTAGTCATCACCACCCACCGCCAACTCTTGGGCTACTCTTTTACCACCGAATAGTGGGATTGACCGGCACATTATAACGCCACCACGGCTGAAAGGGCGAGCATGTTTGATGCTATGGGAATTTGTACCCGCGACCCTCAGATTACGAATCGTATGCCTTAACCCACTTAGCCATGTCGAGCCCACAAAAAGATTTAAAATGAAAATCCATTTATCAGGGAGAGTGGGTCTGGCATTGTCTGTTGGTCAGGACTTCCAATGTACGAGCCACGAGTTCGATTCCAGTCATCGCCCACGCTCGCCCTTTCAGCCGTTGTGAAGTTATAGTGTGACGATAAGTCTTACTTTTCGTTAGTAAAAAGAGTAGCTCAAGAGTTGGCGGTGAGTGGTGATGACTAGCTGCCTTCCCTCTGGACTAAAATCTCTATCACAGTTAGATATCCCTCGAGTAGCCTTGCGTGAAATTCGAAAACAAACAAGCGATTGCATGTAATATTACCTCTTTCTTGCGCGTGATATGCGTTTCCTAAAATTGTATAAACAGGTGCGTGGCTTGTGTGGTTACAAACGTGGTACGAGTCCTTAAGTTATATTCTAAAGGTGGTAAGTGCAATTTCTATTTATACCACAGTACTTTCACAACAAGTTGACTTGTGTGGTCTTTTTTTTATTTTATCTTTCTTTCAGTAAAGAAAACACTGCTAAAAGACACAACTGTTTCAAAAACTCTTGCGGATTTTTCAGGAACTATGTTACAGCTTTTTTTTTTAGGTATCTAAGATCAGTTTTTAAACAAAACTACCATCCTTCACCAACCTACGAGCAATAAACACAAACAATGAATAACTTAAAGCAATCCATAGCCAAGAGTTAATAAAATATTTTGTTTATTAGAATTTATGCACAAAGCTATACAACGGGCTGTTTCTGATCTGTCTTCCACGGGTATCGAAACCTGGTTTCTAGCGTTGTAAGTCTGCAGACATACCACAGTACCACTTGAGGCCAAAATAATTTGTAATAAGAATTTCTTTAACCTTTGTCATAAAAGTAAAAATATCTTGCTTAGTTAAACTTAAGGTGTGACAAAAAAAACAAACAGTATTTATTTACATCACAAATGTACATACAAAGTTCCACCATGTAATTCAGAGTAACAGCTTTTGATATTGACGTCACGAAGTAGTGCTGTTGGTACTGATGGACATTGGTGATGGATTTTGAATACAAACTTAAACTTTACGACTTATAGGATAACGACAATTGTGGTAATACAATTAGTTCATGTATATTACTGATATCTGGAAATCATGTAGGATAAAGAAATAGTCAGATGAAGTATGAAACCAGAGTTAAAGACCCGAAAATTCGAGCGCTTCCCGAACGTAGTCCTATTGAGCCTAATTCTTCCTTTTTTCTTCATATGCACCGGAAATTAGTCATACCTAAAAATCTTTAGTAAAAGCCAACCTCAATATTTGCGTGTTGCCATAGATACCCATGACGTCACTGAGGATCACTTCACCAGCCTTCATACTGTACATTTTCCGTTTAAACCTGATTACTGCCGAAAAAGGCAGGTCAACCATTCCAAAAAACTCGGTTAATTGGGTTTCTTATTCCCAGCTGGAATCATATTCGTATTAAAAATATATTGTTGTAACGTAATATCATAAAAGTCGGCTGATGCAAGCGCCATGGTGTGGATGGAATGTTGAAAATTAAAATATTCATGATATTTTATTTTACAAAAACCTAAAATAAAAGAATTAAAATAAACAACGATAAGAAATATCAAGTAAATATTTTACAGACATTGATTTTCAGGAATAACCTAACAACTTGTCTGTACAAATATTTAATTAAAATAATTTTCTATAGACATTACTTAATTAGATTTAGGCCTAATGTTAGGCCTCAATCTTTACCATTATATCTAGGCATAAATGTTTTTGTCGGCTCATATATTAATTATGCATTTCTCTAAGAATAATGCACTAAGGGCACAGAATGCATTCATCGTACACAAATATTCTAACAAGCTCAACACACATTTTTAAACGTATTTAACAGACGAAAAACTTATGTCTTTTGGCAGGTTAAATTCGAGGAGTGAACTATAAAACTCTAATAACTGCGCACGATTATATGGTACTTTCAGGTAAATTTATTTCTCACAAGTATTAGATATGTCCGTTTAATAACGGAAGGATCAAACAGGAAATTTACGAAGAAACCTGAATTTTCAAATCAACCGAGTTTTAAAGATCGTTGAGAAATAAACAGGGCCCGGCATGGCCAGGTGGGTTAAAGCGTGCGATTCGTAATCTTATGGGCGCGGGTTCGAATCCTCGTCGCACCAAACATGCTCGCCTTTTCAGCCGTGGGGGGCGTTATAATGTGACGGTCAATCCCCCTATTCGTTGGTAAAAGAGTAGTCCAAGAGTTGGCGGTGGGTGGTGATGACAAGCTGCCTTCCCTCTAGTCTTACACTGCTAAATTAGGGACGGCTAGCGCAGATAGCCCTTGAGTAGCTTTGCGCGAAATTCAAACAAACAAACAAACAAGAAATAAACAGATTGTATTCGTGTGATGTAAAGTGAAAACAATATTCATTTGCGACACAATAGCTTGTATACTTGCGCCCGCAGACCAAGGGAAGATTTTCTATACTGGATTAGTGAATAGGCAGCTTTCTTTATCTTTCTCCAAACAAATTTATCACTACCAAATATAATTATAGAAGTGCACTAAGAACCTCGCCTTACACAATACCCTGATTTTCTTTCTTTCCGACAGCGACAGCTGTTCTTTCATAGCATTCCTAGGCTCGAACATACAGACATCAACCATTCGGCCAGTGAATAAAATGTTTCTGTTGTTAACCCTTTTTCACACTACTTTGCAAAGTTGCAGCAAGTTTTACCTCTAGCACGGAATTAGAGAGTGTCTGTCATAGAGAAACAAAACAAACTAGACAGAAAGCTTAAACGGATTTATTGAGCACTACTTATGCCAAAACGGCATAAAAAAACGGATAAACCGAAAGAATTGAAACGTTCTTATGTTAGTTATGATGGTGCAAGAATACACGATGTGCAGAAACCTCAATCATTTTCTGAAAGTGAAGTTCATAAGACATAAAATTTGACATGGTATACATATCCCCCAGTACATCGTCTAAGACCATCGTGGTCAATAGAGTGTAGATAGACTGTCGTGTTATTCCACACAAGAAAACGACAACAAAAAACACATTATATTATAAAACACGTTATATAAAACACATTATATTATAAAACACGTTATAAACCATTCCTACTTTAACGCTTTGTCCAACACTAAAAGAAAAAAAGACCAGGAAAAAAACATTTTATAGGATTCATTTCATGTATATAAGTCCTGAAATTAAAATAGTAAACAATAATTTAGGGTTTAAACTATGCAAGTGGATTACAGCCTGTATCAGTTGCTCATAATTACGTTTATTACGTCTTGTTCAATTTATACATCAAAATAATATATATATATATGTGTATTGAAATTGAAGCAGGCCGTAATACATGGTACGCTGCATTCTTTGCACAATAACGTTGTGTTTTAAATGTATGTATGGGGAAAATGTGAGCTTAAAAAACATTGTATAATTATATATCTTAAACGATGCAAAACTTTTGTATAGCTGGCTTTCTCAACAAGCTATGCTAGGCTTGGCATGGCAACTCATTACGTATAAACAATAGTTACCACTGACTTAAAGTGCATAACTAAAGAGAAATTCTGCCCTACTAGATTCACTCGCGCGAGCCGTAGATTAGATTTTCTTCTACTCGCACAGGCGCTCTGTACATCTTGCCGAACTTTGACCTTTTAAAGTCAAACGCTATAATTTTTTCTTACTAGGTGAAAAACAAAACAAAAATGCAATAACAACAAAAACGTTTAAATAAGCTATGCGCACCTGAAAATGATTTTTAATCAAATTATGCTTCCTTCAAAACAAATTTTCCATAATTTTTAGCAACCCGCTTGAATCAGATATATGGCAGAAATGGCCGATACGGGTATTAGGAAACTTGTTTAAAAACACAACCTCTTGACTTGGGGCATCTTCACCCTTACCTTAAGTAAGTCGAATCATTGTTACTTACATGGAGTTTATAAATCAATGTTTAAGTACCTATACCAGCTGTAGATATTGAGTTTTCATTCTTCGTCGCGCCAAACATGCTCGCCCTTTCAGCCGTGGGGGTGTTATAATGTTACGGTCAATCCCACTATTCGTTGGTAAAAGAGTAGCCCAAGAGCTGGCGGTGGGTGGTGATGACCAGCTGCCTTCCATCTAGACTTACACTGCTAAATTAGGGACGGCTAGCACAGATAGCCCTCGAGTAGCTTTGTGTGAAATTCAAAAACAAACAAACAAACAAAGAGTTTTCATTCAGAACATACACAGATAAAACAGTATCAAAAATAATTTAAAGTTTACGAGTTACAAACTATGACTTTCTTCAACTTCATTGTTTATTTCACGGTAAATATATGTCGTAAATGGTTCCTAATGTATTTAGATATACGATCTTTGGTATTTTAGTAATTTAAGCAAAGAACCGGCATGGCTAGGTGAGTTAAGGTGTTCGACTCGTAATCTGATGGTCAAGGATTCGAATCCCCGTCACACCAAACATGCTCGCTCTTTCAGCCGTGGGGGCGTAATAATGTTACAGTCAATCTCGCTATTCGTTGGTATAATAGTAGCCCAAGAGTTGGCGGTAGGTAGTGATGACTAGCTGCCTTCCCTCTGGTCTTACACTGCTAAATTAGGAACGACTAGCTCAGATAGCCCTCGAGTAGCTTTGCGCGAAATTAAAAAACAAACAACACTTTTATTGATAAGGAGAGAACAATGTTTCGACCTTCCTAGGTCATTTTCAGGTTAAGAAAGAGAGAGTTTAAAAGTGACCGTTGCCGGACACAAGTCATAGGGACAAGAGTATAAACAGGTACGGGATTGTAAGGGGCGTTGCAGGTGTATGTTAGGTTATTAATTATTATAGGTATAAAGGTGTTACTTTATATTGGTTTAATTGTGGTTTTAGTTGCTGTATAAGTAGAGCTTCTTTGATTTTACGTTTGTTTATATTTGTTTCCCTACTCAATATCTGGGTGTTTTCTATGGTTATGTTGTGTTTATTTGATTTGCAGTGTTCGTAAACGTGTGAAGGTGTTTTTCTCTGTTCTTTGAATCTGGTTTCCATTTTTCTGCTTGTTTCTCCAATATAGAGGTCGTGGCAGTTGTTGCATTGTATTTTATAAATTATGTTGGTGTGGTGTTTGTCATTGTAGTTTAGTTGCCTTCTCCCTCGTCTTACACTGCTAATCTGGGGACGGCTGACTCAGGTAGCCCTCGTGTAGCTTTACGCGAAATTCAGATCAAACCAAACCAAAAGGGATTATGAAATATGAAATACAACTGGCTGATGATGTTAAAAGTAATATTAAAAATGTTTAAACATTTTAAAAGGAAAAACATGTAAAAGGGCGTTGGGTCATCAAAGAATGCTGATGTAAAGGTTCTTATTGAATATTATATAAAGTGATTTACCTCTAAAGTATTAACAATATTCTTGGCCATAAACATTATTTGGAAATTATTAGAATTGACGCAAATTATTAATTATTAATCCTAGCAGTAGGTGGCCTCCCGGTCAATGATCAACTAAGCGATTCTCACCCTCTTCAATATTTAATTCGTCAGTAAACAGTGGACGTCTGTCAGAGGACTGGACAGTTGACAAGAATTAGACCAGTGAGACTCACTTCTATAGTGGAAAATATTCCAGAGTTCGTGAAGGAGAAGAAAAACGTTGTTACTGATAGGCTATAGGACGGTTTCATCAGCCATTGATGAATCTTTGCTCTATCTCATTTACAGTAACGGGTTGCAAACCAGAGTCTAGGAAGGTTAGCATTTATAGATTACGTTCAGATTGCAGAAAACTCTACCATGAATTAACCTGGCGTTTTGTTTGTTTTTCTTATAACAAAGTCAAGTCGGACTATCTCCTGAGCCCACTGAGGGAAATCGAACCCCTGATTTTAGCGTTGTAAATCCGTACTCTTAGCTGAATTATTAATCTAAAGTGTTATTTCAATTTGTCACAATTTTTATAAATCCTCAATAAATGTATATTTATAAATAAATAAATCAGGAGGTGCAGAGAGAAATTTAAGTACTATCAAAGTACCACGTGTGTAATGATTCTAGATTTTACCGATCCATCTTGTACTTGACACGTGATAATGACATGTCAACTTTGTGGTCGCGAATGTGAATAGCGTAAATGTGATCGTTCTTAAGGTTAAATATTCTCGAACCCAGCATGACTAATGTAACATCACGGATCACACGAGTATATTAGAAGTGACTAGTCTAGTAACAAGTATCATATTTGTACTAGAAATGACTAATCTAGAAACAGGTATCACGTGCCTAGTACGAATACCTAACCTAGTGACAGGTATCACGTGTCTACTAGGAATGCCTAATCTAGTAACAGGTATCACGTGCCTAGCAGGAATACCTAATCTAGTAACAGACATCACGTGTCTACTAGGAATACCTAATCTAGTAACAGGTATCACGTGCCTAGTATGAATACCTAACCTAGTGACAGGTATCACGTGCCTAGTACGAATACCTAACCTAGTGACAGGCATCACGTGTCTACTAGGAATGCCTAATCTAGTAACAGGTATCACGTGTCTACTAGGAATACCTAATCTAGTAACAGTATCACGTGTCTACTAGGAATGCCTAATCTAGTAACAGGTATCACGTGTCTACTTGGAATGCCTAATCTAGTAACCTATATCACGTGTGTACTAGAAATGACTATTCTAGCAACAGGTATCACGTGTCTACTAGGAATGACCAATCAACCAACAGCGATCACGTGTGTACTAGGAATGACTATTCTAGCAACAGGGATCACGTGTTTATTAAAATACTTAATTAAAGAAAAGCAAATCGGAGTTACTGACATTTTGTAACACTAACAAAAATTTTAACACAAAGGTGCGCAGATGTTGCTCATTATTAACCGGTCTTGCGCATCACAAATTTCGACCAGTTAAAAATGAACACTGAGATATAGGAAACGTTTCTTATATCAAATGCCAGTTCTTATGATAATTTTATGGTTGTTTTGTTATTGTTGTTATTTTGTCAAACATGTTAAAGAATTTAATATAGCGACTTTCTTTTTTTACTTTTATCTCGCTTCCTGTTGAGTAAGAACTGTGTTGTTGTTTTTTTCTAATATACAAATATTTGTCCGCCGCGCCAATGTTAAGCTTAATAAATAATTCTATTTGTTAGACGACGGAAGAATTTTTATTATTAGTCTACTGAAAAATATAGTTGGGAAAATGAACTTAAAAGCGTTATTTTTAATAAAGGACAGCTTACACTATGTAACAAAATGTTTACTGTTTCTTGTTCCTGGACAGAAAGTGTTATTTTACAATTGCTTATCTCTAAAGTAAATGGAAAAGACCTATTTTTCTCTTCAAACTTTGCTTTTGTGACCTGGGAGCGTATAATGAAAACATGATGGGAGACTATTTGGGGACTGATATGTAAAAGTGATTTACATTACAGTCGCAAATCTCGAAAAACTACTCACTTCTAAACATTTTTGTATAACTTTAGTATAAATACATGTAAATCTTGATCCATATGTTGTTTTATTCAGATCTTATGTAAATGAAAATGTGCAAACTTGTCCGTTTTTACATATAAAATAGGTTAATTTCTAAATTTCATTATCCAAGTCACAAAAGTAAAGTTTCAAGGGAATAATGGCCGTTTTATGTACTTTTACAACATAAGCAATTGAGAAATAACACATATTATCCAGGAACAAAATTTGTGTTACATAGTGTTATTAAACCAGTAAAAGGAATGATAAATCACACACAAAACAACGTAAGTTTAATTTCTTAACAACGATAAATGTATAATTCGAATCCAAGTGACTCCTAGTATGCTCTAAGAGAAGTCTGTTTGTTTTCACATATTGTTTATAAATGCTTCAAAGATAAAAAATCTCCAACTTTACACGAACGTGCCCAAGTGATGTGCTACATTCTGCTTTTGGATTAAAAAATTAAAATGGAAAACAGAATGCTATTTAAATAATCAAGTCCATTGGACATGAATTCCTTTGTTACTATGTACTTTCAACCTTTACATTGGCATTGGTATATTTTAAAAATCATAAACCTCTAACCATGTATGCAGCGAGTAAATCTGCTACTTGGTACAAAAAAGTATTAGATGGTACGAGAACAACTAGCTATAAACTGAGTCCAGATGTTCTGTCGTTTCTACAAACTGATTGGATTTATAGGACTGGAGGATATGAAAAAAAATAATAATTGAAAGTTTCACCCAACGAACTGGGTTGAACACTATAAACACTGGATACTGAATATTGCGTAAGCCTACAATTTTCTCAGTTTTCAGAATAAGTCATACTTCATTTTCCCCTTAAAAAACACAAATCTTAATCCTAGAATTATTACCCATGTGAATCCCATCCGCTCTTTTAAGCAAATATGAACGATGATTCCGTTTGCTTGTTTTTTTAATTTCGCGCTAAGCTGCACGAGGGTTATCTGCGCTAGCCACCCCTAATTTAGCAGTGAAAGGCTAGAGGAAAGGAAGCAAGTCATCAAAACTAACCGCCAACTCTTGGGCTACTCTTTTACCAATGAATAGTGAGATTGACCGTAAGATTATAACGTCCTCACGGCTGAAAGGTCAAGCATGTTTAATGCAACGGAGATTCAAACTCGCGGCCCTCAGATTACGAGTCGAGTGCCCTAACCACCTGGCCAGGCCGGGTCATGATAATTTTACAGATGGGTGTCGTTTAAAGCGTTTCTTAAGTGGGGTGAGAGTGGGATACAATGAGGCATATAAAAAGGCTGAATGCAAAACAAATCTAGAATTAGATTAACGAACGACACTAGCTGTAGGGGGGGTGCAACAACATTTCAGGAGGTCAGCCTCTTTTGCCCTCTCCCCTCTAGCACTATCATTGGCTAACAGACAAAAACATAAAATTTTTGGCAGTTATGAAATGTGTGTGACCCCTCCAACGCTCTCGTGATTGGCACAAAAAACAAATCGATAAACTGAAAGTGAGGTTACCGTATATTAGAAAAAAGTTGAACAAACACTATAACAAACGTGATATTGATTAGAACGAGTCGTGATATTAATAGACTTACCACAGTAACCATAGTATCAAGGAATGCAATGAATTTAATATTGACAGACGGTAGTCTATAACACCTAATGTATAATCCGCAATAGAGATGACGTTTTTTGTTGTGTTTTACTTGAAAACAAATATATTTTAAATTGTATGTTCTGATAACAGGTAAACAAACAAGTACATGCTCCACCACCAGTCGTTGTTTCCATCAGCCTATTTTTTGTATTAACATTATGTGCTTCCTTACTCAAGGCCCGACATACTCAGGTGGTTAAAAGAAAACTAGTTATTAGGCTTAAGTGATTGCTTAGGCTACTAACGATGATAACAATACGAAGCCAAATACAATACTTTTTTTTGCCTATTTTTCAGATACAGCCTTTTAAACGATCTATTAGTTCATCTCTTTCTAAAAATAGTACTAAAATTGCACGTACGAATATTAAAAAGTTTGTTTCAGAATTTGTACGCAAAGTTACAGAAAAGTGCATAGTCCTTCCTAATTTTAAAAAGGAAATACTGCAATTCGAAAAAAAAAATCAATACGTTTTTTGAAACTAGTGAACTAAGCAAAGGTGCGATAGTAGCTGTGCAACAACGATAAGCAAAACTTTGTACACCGAGTTTTATTCCTTTAGTAGGTGTGTAACAGAGTCTAGTTTCAGTTCTTATTTCCTTCATGGAAGGTAATGTGGCAAATAATGGTTGTTACATATCCTCTTTTCCCCTTCTAGCGACGTTCCTGTATATAATAGTGCAGGCATTTTAACCTTGTCAACTTTCAGAGAGCTACAAGTGTTGCATTGTCGTTGCAAAAGCGATTGGTTGTTGCCACATATCTCGCTAACGACGTAGAATCGAGGCAATAGTAGTGCAGTAAAGTTAACGCTTGTTATATTCAAACGTTCTTCATGTTTCAGTATGAAATATAAAGCGCATTCTACACCTTGTAAAGAACAGAATACAAATATAAGTTACCCCTACATGATGAGTGTTTTGAACAAATGGTGTTCACTGTGTTATCGTGTTTTTGTTTCTAGTCCAGAAAGCGCTTGATTTGATATTCATTGTTCATTTCTTTGTTCATCTGAACGACAGTTAATTCCCATAATGGGTTAAAAGTTCAGAGACTCCCAGTCAAAGCTGTCACTGACTTTTAATTGTCAACCAACCAACAGAACTCTCTGCTGAATACGTCTTCTGGTAACCGAATAGCGGGACTGACTGTCGTTGTTATAACGCATCCACAGTTGGTACCTTAAAACTCCCAGCTCGATACGTTTGCCAGTAGGCCTCGTCAGCACCAACATTATTAGTTTTAAATATGGATATTAACGTATTAAACTGAGGGTCGAAAAATAAAAGTGAATAGGCAGGGACACGAATACATTTACACATGTACACGTTTGTAAACGATCTAAAGTCGGTGTTCGATTTCCAGCTTAAATCTTGTACATCAGGGATCTTTACCCACAAATAAAATACATCTATCCTTCGTGTACGAGCCGCAACCGATGGATTTTTTTTGTTTGTTTGTTTGGGAATTTCGCACAAAGCTACTCGAGGGCTATCTGCGCTAGCCGTCCCTAATTTAGTAGTGTAAGACTAGAGGGAAGGCAGCTAGTCATCACCACCCACCGCCAACTCTTGGACTACTCTTTACCAACGAATAGGGGGATTGACCGTCACATTATAGACCCCACGGCTGGGAGGGCGAGCATGTTTAGCGCGACGCGGGCGCGAACCCGCGACTATCGGATTACGAGGTCGCACGCCTTACGCGCTAGGCCATGCCGGGCCCGCAACCGATGGAAGTACTCATGGAAGTTATGTTCCAGGTTGTTTGTTTATTAAATTACTGATATTAAATTAAAAAAAAAAGCCAAGAGCAGACCTCATGCATCAGACCTGACAAAAGAAATATCTTCAACGGCAAATGTCTGCCTTGTAACAGTGAAAATAACCAACAACTAAACACAAAGTAACGATCCTGGAGACTGAGATAAAAGTAAGAAGAGAGGGAAATTTTATTTTAGAAATAGGTTTATGCGCTATGGCTCGCGCATTTTACCGTGTAGATCTTTGTGGGTTTATGTTTTGTACTATTTGTGTAATGGGGCTCGGCATGGCGAGGCGGTTAAGGCACTCGACTCGCAATCCGAGGGTCGCGAGGTTCGAATCCCCGTCGCACCAAACATGCTCGCCCTTTCAGCCGTGGGGGTGTTATAATGTACGGTCAATCCCAATATTCGTTGGTAAAAGAATAGCCCAAGAGTTGGCGGTGGGTGGTGATGACTACCTGCCTTTCCTCTTCTCTTACACTGCTAAATTAGGGACGACTAGAGCAGATAACCCTCGTGTAGCTTTGCACGAAATTAAAAAACAAACAATTCCTTACTCAATCGCCCCTCACCCCAGTGGCACAACGGTATAGTTGCGGACTTACAAGCGAGAAATTGGGTTTCGATACTCGTGGTGGAAAGAGCACAGATAGCCCATTGTGTAGTTTGTGATTAATTAAAACAATTCCTGCAGTCAAGTATTCATCCGCTGATATCTTCATACAGAAGGTATTGATAAATAATATTAACAAAGTTCTCTGTAAGATGTTCAGTCTGGTAGATAATACAATCATTCTGAATTATATTTATTTGTTCATGTGTGTTTGTTTCTTTCTTTTGTTCTAATTCGAAACTGTTATTTGCAATACAATGCCAGAATCTGCGTTATTGCAGATACTTTGGACATATCTGTTTGGTATCTGAAGACACCATATCAGCTTCTGTTTGTTTGCTTCTTTTTGTTTTTTGAATTTCGCGCAAAGCTACTCGAAGAATATCTGCGCTAGCCGTCCCTAACTGAGCAGTGTATGACTAGAGGGAATGCAGCTAGTCATCACCACCCACCGCCAACTCTTGGGCTACTCTTTTACCAATGAATAATGGGATTTACCGTCACATTATAACACCCACGGCTGGGAGTACGAGCATATTTGGTGCAACCAGGATTCGAACCCGCGACCCTCGGATTACGAGTCAAACGCCTTAACACGCTTGGCCATGCTGGGCCCTGTCAGCTTCTAACGAAAATATTCTCGTGCGAATGGCCATCTTTGTTCAGTCTAGTGTCGTTTACTTTGCATTGTATTTTAAAGATCCATCAAAGTAACTAAAACATTCTAGTAACACCATCTTTTAAACTGTCATACTTTGACAGACGTTTAAAGAAACTCTTATATTTGCTTCAACAACGCCAATAAAAGGACGTCGCATGCTGTTCCTACATATGAAAAGTAAACATAATTTTTTGTTCTGATGAAATAAATAAAGCTTTCTTACACTGAACTTACACATTTAGTAAGTTGCTGCCTTAAGTTGCTCTCAATAGTTGCCTGTTTCTTTGTTTTAAATTCTGCGCAAATTTACCCTATTGTTGTCTGTGTTAACTATACCAAATTTACAAATGATAGACCAGAGGGAGGTCAATTAGTCGATGTTAACTCTTGGGCAACTCTTTACCAACGAAATAGTGGGTCTGATTGCTAAATGGTAACGCTCCACATTTGAAAGGGCGAACATGTTCGGTGACAGGATTCGAACTCTTCAAGTGAAGAATGTTAACCATCCTCTCGAGCTGGGTCTCCTCACGGTTTGTACAATGTTGATTTGTTTTCTGTTTACATGAATTCTCTTGAGGGCTTGTGCACAAACATATATAATAGTCAAAAGCAGGTCATCCCGGAGAACACTTTTCTCGAAGATGTTGGGGGTCCTACCATTTTTCAAGAATTTTTCTACAATTTTTCGTGTATTGTCGTGACAGAAATGAACATAAGGATGACATGTCACATCATGTTAGATTAATAAGTGATAAAATGCACAAAAACCATAAAGATCAGATAGAGCAATCACCTATGAGTATACGTAGCGTATCTTGGTTTTTAATATCAGCAGATTTAATAACCTGTTCCTCACACTTGTTGTAGATAAAGATAAGACAATGGCCTCTTGAAAAGTTAATTCGAATTTTGGTGATCTTGTGGACACAGTGACGTAAGTAGTCCTCACTCTCTTGTCTGGTGTTTATTACTTCCAGAAAATATTGGATACAGTTATATTATAGAACCTAGTTTTACAGAAACCTTACTAATTATTTTTATATCTGAACTTACTGTTTAGAGATATTAATCAAGTATATAACGAGTTTTATAAAAATCAAGATACAACAATGATCATTTCGAACAACAGGGTCTATAAAGATCAGGATACAGCAATGATCCTTTTGAACAATAGGGTCTATAAAGATCAAGATACAACAATGATCATTTTGAACAATAGGGTCTATAAAGATCAGGATACAGCAATGATCCTTTTGAACAATAGGGTCTATAAAGATCAAGATACAACAATGATCATTTCGAACAGTGAGGTCTATAAAGATCAAGATACAACAATGATCCTTTTGAACAATAGGGTCTATAAAGATCAGGATACAGCAATGATCATTTTGAAGAGTGAGGTCTATAAAGATCAAGATACAACAATGATAATTTCGAACAATAGGGTCTATAAAGATCAAGATACAACAATGATCCTTTTGAAGAGTGAGGTCTATAAAAATCAAGATACAACAATGATCATTTCGAACAACAGGGTCTATAAAGATCAGGATACAGCAATGATCCTTTTGAACAGTGAAGTCTATAAAGATCAAGATACAACAATGATCATTTCGAACAATAGGGTATATAAAGATCAAGATACAACAATGATCATTTCGAACAACAGGGTCTATAAAGATCAGGATACAGCAATGATCCTTTTGAACAGTGAGGTCTATAAAGATCAAGATACAACAATGATCATTTCGAACAATAGGGTATATAAAGATCAAGATACAACAATGATCCTTTTGAAGAGTGAGGTCTATAAAGATCAAGATACAACAATGATCATTTCGAACAACAGGGTCTATAAAGATCAGGATACAGCAATGATCCTTTTGAACAGTGAGGTCTATAAAGATCAAGATACAACAATGATCATTTCGAACAATAGGGTATATAAAGATCAAGATACAACAATGATCCTTTTGAACAGTGAGGTCTATAAAGATCAAGATACAACAATGATCATTTTGAAGAGTGAGGTCTATAAAGATCAAGATACAACAATGATCATTTCGAACAATAGGGTATATAAAGATCAAGATACAACAATGATCCTTTTGAACAGTGAGGTCTATAAAGCTCAAGATACAACAATGACCCTTTCGAGCAGAGGGTTCTATAAAACTAAAGATACAACAATGATCCTTTGGAACAACTGGGCCTCAAAAGATCGAAATACAGCCACAGTGTTTTTTGTATTTTAAAGTTTAACAAAGTATCTTGTATTTAAGAATAATTTTTCGATAAACATTTATAAGGGATTTCTTATGCTATTACCTTTACGTAAATACTCACAATAAACGTCAACCAACGGACGTTCATAAAGAACTAATGTATTCTAACTTCTTTAATGAGTGGGGCATGGCATGGCTTAGTGGTTAGGGGTGCTTCATTCTGATTCTGATAGTCGAGGGTTTGAATCCCTTTTATCGAATATTATCATCCCTTCAGCCATGGGGAAGTTATCACGAATAAATCGTGAACGGTTATTTTTCGTGAATTTCGAAACAAACCAAAATCAGTTGCCCGGCATGGCCTGGTTATTAAATTGTAATCTAAGGGTCGCAGGAATGAATCATTGTCATATCAAACATGTTTGTCCTTCCAGCCGTGTGGGCGTTATAATGTGATGGTCAGCCTCAATATTCGTTGGTAAAATAATAGCCCAAGAGTTGGCGGTGGGTGGTGTTGACTAGCTGCCTTCCCTCAGGTCTTACTCTGCTAAATTAGGGACGGCTAGCGCAGATAGTCCTTTTGTAGCTTTGCGTTAAATTCAAAAGTACAAAACCCAAACTTATTATGAGCTACTCTGGGATCCGCCAGTAACACAGTGGCATGTCTGCGAATTTATAAGGCTAGAAGCTGGGTTTCGATACCCATTGCTTTATGCTTAAACTACAAGCAAACAAAGTTATATTCGGTAGGTGTTTTGGTCTTCTCCTAGACTCTTGTCTCTCCTCTTTGGATCGTCTGTACTTCAGTCTCTAAAATAATTTTTAGTCTCTGTGTTTCTCTGACGTTGTGTAACATGTCGGAATTACATCACCCTCGTTATTGTGACATGTGTCTTTTGTTTGAAGATAGGGAAATCGTATAGGGCTCTTCCCTCGTGCATCTGCGACAACACAACGTAAAAGATTCGCAGATGTTGAAATATTACAACATCTCTGTCCATTTCTTTCAGTCAAAGCTGCTTTGACTATATTCAATTTTTGTAAAACCTACTGCGTAAAGTTTACACTTGACTGCAAATAACATACATAATTTACCTGCGACAAACGTAGGAAGAAGGCCTAGAACTGTAGAATAAAATTATTCTATAACTTGCGTGAAGAACCCACTGTTCTTGTTTCTTATAGCCTGTGAAGGGCAGATAACCCTAGAACTTTGTTATTACATTCTGTGTGGCGCAGGTAGTCCGGTAGTTTTAGTACAGTCTGTGTAGCGCAGGTTGCTCTGGAGTTTTGTTATTACATTCTGTTTGGCACAGATAGCCCTGGAGTGTCGAGCCATTGAACATAACCACTAAGGTAGAGGAAGTAATTTTGAATTGGTCAGCCCAGTGCTTGGTGGGTCGAGAGGAATGTCCCCCCTCTAAGATTAAATTATGTGCTAATTTTGCAATGATTTATTGAGCGTATTAACCATTCGCTTGTGCTCACTGACAATTACACTCACATGCATATGACACGAGTAATTTAATATACATCTTTATACTGATTCACATGTACTACTATCAGTTTATATGTTCAACTAGAAACGTTTGAAGTGTAAATTAAAATGTAAAAAGCTCTACAAGTACTGTGATAAAATGTTGGTCCGGCTGCTGACCGATCTTCTGGACGTGCTGATGTGCAAATGTACCAGCGAACCAATTCGTTGTTGTTTATTATGATTTCGTGTTGTAGGTAACGTTGTTGTTTATTAGCATCCAGTGCTGCAGGTTTTGTTTTTGTCTCTTTGCAACCAGTGTTGTAGGTATTGTTATTCTTTATTAGCATGTAGTGTTGTAAGTATTATTATTATTTATTAGCATCCAGTGTTATAGGTATTGCTATTCTTTATTAGCATCCAGTGTTGTAGGTATTGTTATTGTTTATTAGCATCAGGGTTGTACCTATTGTTTTGTATATTAGCGTGTAGTGTTGTAGCTATTGTTATTGTTTATTAGCATCCAGTTGTGTAGCTATTGTTACTGTTTATTAGCGTGTAGTGTTGTAGCTATTGTTATTGTTTATTAGCATCCAGTGTTGTAGGTATTGTTTTGTATATTATCATCCAGTGTTGTAGGTATTGTTTTGTATATTAGCATCCAGTGTTGTAGCTATTGTTACTGTTTATTAGCCTGTAGTGTTGTAGGTATTGTTATTGTTTATTAGCACGCAGTGTATTAAATATTATTATTGTTTATTAGCATCCAGTGTTGTAAATATTGTTATTGTTTATTAGCACACAGTGTATTAAGTATTGTTATTGTTTATTAGCATCCAGTGTTGTAAGTATTGTTATTGTTTATTAGCACACAGTGTATTAAGTATTGTTATTGTTTATTAGCATCCAGTGTTGTAAGTATTGTTATAGTTTGTTAGCACGCTGTGTTGTAAGTATTGTTATTGTTTATTAGCACGCAGTGTTGTAAGTGTTGTTATTGTTTATTAGCATCCAGTGTTGTAGGTATTGTTTTGTATATTAGCATTCAGTGTTGTAGCTATTGTTACTGTTTATTAGCGTGTAGTGTTGTAGGTATTATTTTGTTTGTTAGCATCCAGTGTTGTAGCTATTGTTACTGTTTATTAGTGTGTAGTGTTGTAGGTATTATTATTGTTTATTAGCATCCAGTGTTGTAGGTATTGTTATTGTTTACTAGCATCCAGTGTGGTAGGTATTGTTATTGTTTATTTGCATCCAGTATTGTAGGTATTGTTATTGTTTATTAGCATGCAGTGTTGTAAGTGTTGTTATTGTTTATTAGCACGCAGTGTTGTAAGTATTAGCATCCAATATTGTAGGTATTGTTATTGTTTATTAGCATGCAGTGTTGTAAGTATTGTTATTGTTTATTAGCACGCAGTGTTGTAAGTATTGTTATTGTTTATTAGCATCCAATATTGTAGGTATTGTTATTGTTTATTAGCTCGCACTGTTGTAAATATTATTATTGTTTATTAGAATCCAGTGTTGTAACTATTGTTATTGTTTATTAGCATCCAGTGTTGTAAGTATTGTTATTGTTTATTAACACGCAGTGTTGTAAGTATTATTATTGTTTATTAGCATCCAGTGTTGTAACTATTGTTATTATTTATTAGCATCCAGTGTTGTAACTATTATTATTGTTTATTAGCATCCAGTGTTGTAACTATTGTTATTGTTTATTAGCATCCAGTGTTGTAAGTATTGTTATGTTTATTAGCACGCAGTGTCAAAATGATTTCTGTGCGTTTTTTAATCTGAATATTCCTCTAATTACACCATGATGTTAACGAACCCTCTAAGTATCATAATTAAACTATAAAAGTAACTGTGCCATGTGAAAACTCTACTCAGAATGATATTAATGAAGAATCAATACATACGCTGAACACGCTATACACATATGTATTGTTGTTTATATAAAATCGCGGCCATTTTTTTCCTGATACTTAACTCACGTGGTAAGTAGTAAAGCTATCAAAGAACTTCTCCGTTTTCATTGGTTACCTGCAGAATCAAAGCCTTGAGACAGTTTTTATTTACAAACACGCTCTTTGTATTAATAGGTGTACATGTGTTAAATCGTTCAACTTTCTTGAATCTAGACTACATTCGTTTTGGGTCAGAGCTAACTAACGTACAAGGTGAAAATAAAGTCCTGCCTTAAATTTTACGATTTATCATGTACAGGTGTTATCTTTATACAATCTGGAGAAAGTTCAAGGTAGCCCTGCTCTTTAAAATAAGTCTACAACCTTTCCTTATCTTAGCATGAAAAAAAGTGGACTGGATTTTATCCTTGTAAGCTGTACAGCTGTAGAATGCACAACGTCAGCACCTTTGATAGACCTGACGTTATCTTCGAAGCTTTTCACCAGGAAGACAGATGAAGTTTCAAGCTATTGTGTTCGTTACCTGCTGCCGAAGTAACACGATATTCTCCGAATTATTTACTCGCTGTTGGGGAAATTGTTTCTTACTTTTGAGTTAATGGCTTAAATTACTTCATTTTCAACCGCAGTAATAGACTGTCTAGATGTATAATTCTCTGTCGGCTTGGGACGACCAGAAGAATTTCTTCTTTAGGCTGTGAATCGAAATTATTCCTTTCTGTTGCTTGATTGTGAAAAAAAAAATATCTCGAAGTCTTAATCTACGAGTAAATTCTTATAGACCGGATATGAATCCGAAACTATCCATGTTTCTATTTAGAGGTGGAAGAAAAATTAGTGAAAGTTTTATGTTGAGTTTAAGAGAACAGACTGACGACATTGTTCTCAGGTTTGGGTCGATCGAATGCAGAAGTTGGTGGACTCGGAATCCGAAACTATTTTCGGAGACAGCTAACTATACGTGTTTAGACTGTTGTGGTTATTAACAAGTGGCTTACACTGGTATTAGTATGAGTCTGTTTAAGGTCGGTATTACGTTGTAAATAGACATTATGGTTCGGAGAAACCTTTGACCTTATGTGAAATATTACGATGCTGTTGTTTTTTATTGTTGTTTTTCACGAGATTTTCAAAAGTCTCAGAATTGTTTAATGCTCTCCTGATAACAATCAAATACTAGAACGACACCTAGTGGTGTCTTCATTTAACAGTTATAAGTAATATGGTTAAATAGGATTTGAAACAGTTAGAATGGAAAATATTGCTGTAATGAAACCTGATAAAAGAAACAGTGAGGCGACTCTTTAAAAACCTTATTACAAGCGAAGGCTTGAAAACATTTTGAATAATACTACTAAAACTAAGAAATTACAAGTAGATTCTTACAAAACTACAGAAACTTAGGTTCATGTATTCTTAAGGTGGCTGCTATGGGTATTAATTAAAATACAGAACAACTCACTTTGTTAACCAGAAGATGACCTAAGAAGGTCGAAACGTTGTTCTGTACTTTATTTTAACTGAAGTCTTAATACCCATACGAGCCGCGTTAAAAATACATTTTTACCTCAGATTAGTTTCTCGTCATTACAAAACTTAGAATTCAGAGATACAGTTTAGAACTAGAGTATAGTTTAACGATAGAGATGTACGCTATAGAAAAACACCATAATATTAGTCCTTGTAGACCAGTTGTTTAGAATATAGGTACATATAATCACGTACTGGCTGGGTTCTTGGTAAAATTTAAGAAAACAATAAGTACTTCTCTTTTGTTGTTGTTTTTAAATAAAATACAGATTTAAAAGTCAGATAATAATAACATATATTCTAGAAGTTTTGAGATAGAATCTACTTTGATTAATATTCATTTACAAGGGACTTCAAATGAGCTGATTACCAAGTTTATATAAATTAAAATAAAGGAACAGCACTATGTTAATAGGATTTTTAGTAACTGTTGAAGTTTGTAAGTCAAGAATTAATCTTATGCCCAAACAATGAATAACAATGACAGAATGATTGTCCTTTAAGTCTCTTATGTCTGTATTGTTGTTGTTTTCACATCGGACTATATACTGTGACCGCAGAGGCGAAATTGAGTTAGTTCTTGGACTAACTCAGTAGCCGACATGATAGTTTAAAATTCACTGTCACAAATAACCAACTTTTCTTCTCGTAAGGCCCAGCATGGCCAAGTGGGTAAAGGCGTTCGACTTGTAATCCGAGGGTTGCGGGTTCGCATCCCTGTCACACCAAACATGTTCACCCTTTCAGCCGGAGGAGCGTTATAATGTGACGGTCAATCCCATTATTTGTTGGTAAAAGAGTAGCCCAAGAGTTGGCGGTGGGTGGTGATGACTATCTGCCTTCCATCTAGTCTTACACTACTAAATTAGGGACGGCTAGCGCAGATAGCCCTCCAGTAGCTTTGTGCAAAATTCAAAAACACACAAACAAAAAAAACCTTCATAACTACCGTTAAACTTATCTTGTCTGTAGGATTAATACATGTATTTAGAGGTAACATAAATCTTCTAACATGTCTTAACTATGTGGGAAATTATTGGTATTATGGCCGAAAAACTCGCTAACGATGAGAGTACCAACGAATTATTCATCGTGTTGTCATCGATACAGTGTTTAATTTTATGACGTATTGTTTTACGTCATTAACTAAGCCTACTTTATTGTTCTATACTGCACGCGATTACTTTCGAAGGGGGAATATTTTTAGTCACATATGCTCCCAGATATACAACACCAGCTTTCCATACGAAAGTAGTTTCGTTTGTTTTGTTTGTTTTGAATTTCGCGCAAAGCTACTCCGGGGCTATCTGCGCTAGCCGTCCCTAATTTAGCAGTGTAAGACTAAATGGAAGGCATCTAGTCATCACCACCCATCGCCAACCATTGAGCTACTCTTTTACCAACGAATAGCGGGATTGACCGTAACATTGTAACGCCCCCACGGCTGAAAGGACGAGCATGTTTGGTGCGACGGGGATTCGAACCTCGCGACGCTCGGATTGCGAGTCGAGTGCCTTAACCGCCTCGCCATGCCGGGCCCCCTTACACAAATAGTACAAAACATAAACCCACAAAGATCTACACGGTAAAATGCGCGAGCCATAGCGCATAAAACTATTTCTAAAATAAAATTTCCCTCTCTTCTTACTTTTATCTCAGTCCCCAGGATCGTTACTTTGTGTTTAGTTGTTGGTTTTTTTAACTGTTACAAGGCAGACATTTGCCGTTGAAGATATTTCTTTTGTCAGGTCTGATGCATGAGGTCTGCTCTTGGCTTTTTTTTGAAATTTAATATAAGTAATTTAATAAACAAACAACCTAGAACATAACTTCCATTAGTACTTCCATCGGTTGCGGGCCCGGCATGGCCAAGCGCGTAAGGCGTGCGACTCGTAATCCGATAGTCGCGGGTTCGCGCCCGCGTCGCGCTAAACATGCTCGCCCTCCCAGCCGTGGGGGTGTATAATGTGACGGTCAATCCCACTATTCGTTGGTAAAAGAGTAGCCCAAGAGTTGGCGGTGGGTGGTGATGACTAGCTGCCTTCCCTCTAGTCTTACACTACTAAATTAGGGACGGCTAGCGCAGATAGCCCTCGAGTAGCTTTGTGCGAAATTCAAAAACAAACCATACACTCAGCATGCGTACTCTATGCTTATAGGCCGGGGTACACAAGGCCCCGGTATGGCCAGGTGGGTTAACAAACAAACAAAAAAAATCCATCGGTTGCGGCTCGTACACGAAGGATAGATGTATTTTATTTGTGGGTAAAGATCCCTGATGTACAAGATTTAAGCTGGAAATCGAACACCGACTTTAGATCGTTTACAAACGTGTACATGTGTAAATGTATTCGTGTCCCTGCCTATTCACTTTTATTTTTCGACCCTCAGTTTAATACGTTAATATCCATATTTAAAACTAATAATGTTGGTGCTAACGAGGCCTACTGGCAAACGTATCGAGCTGGGAGTTTTAAGGTACCAACTGTGGATGCGTTATAACAACGACAGTCAGTCCCGCTATTCGGTTACCAGAAGACGTATTCAGCAGAGAGTTCTGTTGGTTGGTTGACAATTAAAAGTCAGTGACAGCTTTGACTGGGAGTCTCTGAACTTTTAACCCATTATGGGAATTAACTGTCGTTCAGATGAACAAAGAAATGAACAATGAATATCAAATCAAGCGCTTTCTGGACTAGAAACAAAAACACGATAACACCGTGAACACCATTTGTTCAAAACACTCATCATGTAGGGGTAACTTATATTTGTATTCTGTTCTTTACAAAGTGTAGAATGCGCTTTATATTTCATACTGAAACATGAAGAACGTTTGAATATAACAAGCGTTAACTTTACTGCACTACTATTGCCTCGATTCTACGTCGTTAGCGACATACGTGGCAACAACCAATCGCTTTTGCAACGACAATGCAACACTTGTAGCTCTCTGAAAGTTGACAAGGTTAAAATGCCTGCACTATTATACACAGGAACGTCGCTAGAAGGGGAAAAGAGGATATGTAACAACCATTATTTGCCACATTACCTTCCATGAAAGAAATAAGAACTGAAACCAGACTCTGTTACACACCTACTAAAGGAATAAAACTCGGTGTACAAAGTTTTGCTTATCGTTGTTGCACAGCTACTATCGCACCTTTGCTTAGTTCACTAGTTTCAAAAAACATATTGATTTTTTTTCGAATTGCAGTATTTCCTTTTTAAAATTAGGAAGGACTATGCACTTTTCTGTAACTTTGCGTACAAATTCTGAAACAAACTTTTTAATATTCGTACGTGCAATTTTAGTACTATTTTTTTAGAAAGAGATGAACTAATAGATCGTTTAAAAGGCTGTATCTGAAAAATAGGCAAAAAAAAGTATTGTATTTGGCTTCGTATTGTTATCATCGTTAGTAGCCTAAGCAATCACTTAAGCCTAATAGCTAGTTTTCTTTTAAAGTTATTACGGCGAGTAGCCTAAACAATCACTTAAGCCTAATTACTAGCATTCTTTTAATGTTATCATCGCTAGTAGTCTGAACAACCACTTAAGCCTAATTACTAGTTTTCTTTTAAAATTATTACAGCGAGTAGCCTAAACAACCACTTAAGCTTAATTTCTAGTTTTCTTTTAAAATTGTAACGGTGAGTAGCCTAAACAATCACTTAAGCCTAATTACTAGCATTCTTCTAATGTTACCATCGCTAGTAGCCTGAACAACCACTTAAGCCTAATTACTAGTTTTCTTTTAAAATTATTACGGCGAGTAGCCTAAACAACCACTTAAGCTTAATTTCTAGTTTTCTTTTAAAATTGTAACGGTGAGTAACCTAAATAATCACTTAAGCCTAATTGTTAGTACTAGTTTAAAAGTTATCACGGTGAGTAGCCTAAACGACCACTTATGCCTAATTACTTTTTTTAAGTTATTATGGTTAACAGCCGAAACAACCACTTGAGTCTGTTTACTTCTTTAAAAGTCAGCTATTAGTTAGTAACTAGTTTTATATTACGTTTCGGTTACTAATCTGTTGCCATCATTAAGGAAATCCTGAAATAAACCACTTCTGTGTGAAGTATTGGATGTGATCGTGAGTCTCGTTGTTCGATGGCAGGCTGGTGTCTTGTGAGTGTGTTTCCTTATAACAAAGCCACATCGGGCTATCTGCTGGGCCCACTGAGGGGAATCCAACTCCTCGCTTTAGGGTTGTAAATTCGCTGTACTAGCGGGGGGTGGAACTGGTGTCTTAACCCACGAATAGTTTTCGTTTTCTTTTGGGTTTTTTTTTTTACCCATTTAAACTTTCATCATCTAACCAATTCAAAATTATCGGGAGGGGTAATCAGAGTTTGGTGCGTTATCTGCAAGGATGATTGAGTTAAGTGAGTGGAAAGCATTTGTTATCATTCTTTCACGTGTGGTTCATTTTAGTATTATTCCAATTAATCATATGGTCCTCTTTGGCATAATGAGCTATTGCGGATACATTAATTCGAGTAATTTTTTTTTTATAATTAATTAAATTTTTTCGATATTTAAAATTATGGTCGAAAATTAAAAAAAAAAAAAAGAATCAGCAGTAGACGCTCAATTATAAATACTGGAGTACATAAGTTATTGTTGTTCTGAATTAAGCACAAAGTTACTCAATGAGATATCTGCGTTCTGCCCACCACGAGTATCGAAACCCGGTTTGTAGCGTTGTAAGTCCGCACACATACCACTGAACCACTGGGGAACACATGAATTATACCTGAAGTATAAGCCTAAACGTAGGAAGTTTTAAAAACAAATTACTATTATTAAGTACTATACTAATAACAATCAATATGAAAAAAATTACATGTACCGAGTATACGTTCTATTGGGTATAAGGGGGTCGACATAAATATTTTATGCTACTTACCATGACAATGACTGATAATCGATACCTTATCCCTTTCCATAAGTACTCTCTTACTTATTAAGACATTATAGCATCTTAAAATTGAATATCCTCCATTTTATATTTCAAGCGAGGTCTCCAGCTGGTACAGTGGTAAGTTTACGGACTTATAACGCTAAAATCAGGGGTTCTATTCCCCTGGGTGGACTCAGCAGATAGCCTGCTGTGGCTTTGCTATACGGAAACGCACACACATTTTTAAGCGAGGTTAACAGTATATGAACTGTCGCTAAAAACGTTACAAAACACAGAATATATTGATTAATAAATATATTTGGTAGCTCAGCGGTAAACTTGAGGAATTAGAAGGCTAAAATTTAAGTTTATATATCTGCGGTATGCATAGCACAAATAAATTTGACATTTTCAACCTGAAAAGCATGCAACACAAGGGCTAACTAAATATTTGACCAGTTCAGTGACTTAATTTAGTAATACTGATTAGAAAGGAGCATAGATAACCAGTCAATAACATCACCCAGTCACGCAGTTACTCTTAGTTGAAAAGTGTAACTGACTGTTTCAGTTACTTGTATATCCCTCCAATAGATGATAGTGTAGGACGTGTTCAGCTGCTCAAGCCTAGGTCCTTCCGATACATAGCCCCATATGATAACCACTAAGCTATGCACACGCTATACATTACTACACTATTACACAAAAATACAAGCCCTATAGCCCGAGGGCTTTCGAAAGGTGAGCATTTCTTCGGTTTAGTTCGCACTCGATGCAGAAAAGTCCATGTTTCAAAAGCAGTCCAGTTATAGGATTTTTGGGTTTTCTTAACATGATAAATAGTGATACAATATTTCAATAAAAAAATAAGTCACAATGTCTGACTCTGTAACTAAATATGTCTCAATAATTTTATCAAAATAGAAAAATGAGTCACAAAGCCCGACTCCGTAACTACACGTTTCAATTTTTGAACCAAATCTTTGGCTACTCTTTTACCAACGAATAGTGGGATTGACCTTTATATTACAATGATCGAAAAGGAGAGCATTTTTTTTCGGCAACAGGAATTCGATTAGGTTTCGTATTTTCTTTTAGTATTTTAAAAGATTGCCTCATTATCCAAAGTAGTAATACACTATAATTATCAATTCTACGTATCATCTAAAATATATATATAAAGTATGAATTCACTGTAATGTGCAAGATATAATTAAAACAGTATTTTTGTTTCTTTATTGTTAAGCGCAAAGCTACACAATGGACTATCTGTAATGTGCTCACCACACGTATCGAAACGCAATTTTTTTGCCTTTATGTCTTCAGACGTACCACCAGTGGCGTAGCTAGGGTTTTCAGCGTCCGGGGACAAAGTCAGTTTCGCGCCCCTTGTGACAAAATGTAAGTCATAATTCCTAATTACGTAACATCAATTTGCTCCCCCCAATGCTGCGCCCGGGGAAAGATGTACCCTTTGTCCCCCTCTAGCTACGCCACTGCGTACCACTCGGCTAGAAGCAAAGAGGAAATATACAATTGATATAAAAATACGATAATACCACAATAAAATAACGAAATTCTAAACAACTATCTTCTCTTTACGCTCCTTGGTGGCTCAGCAGTAGGTTTGAAGGCTTATAACGCTAAAAAACAGGTTTTAATGCCGACATAAAGAGACAAGTCATAAGAGAGACTAGCGCCACCTTTAATATATTTTTCTTAATTTTGTCGTAATTACGTTTTAAAATGTGTATCGGTAAGTTTCAAACTAATCTGATTCCGGTTATTTCAGTCATCTCTAAATTGAGAAATCAATATAGGCACCACTACAAAGCAAGTTTTCATGTTAATAGTTGCATATTTTTCCTTTGAAATTATATATTTGCGCATGCGCTATTGAGGTCACTATTCATCGTGCATATATACACATGCACACACACCGGAAATGATATAAACTGAAAGTAACAATGGTTGCTATCTTATTGTGTTGTAAAAGGAAAACACGTTTTCGAAATCATACAGACGACATACATTCTATTTTTTCCTTTTGATGTCATTAATATCACTTTAACGCTTTGTTCAACTTGTATTTCCCGACAAAAAGACATGTTTCTATTCAACGCCTCTTTTCTAACCCTCCTTTATTGCTACGTACAGAAACAGTTAGCTAACCCTATTTTCATTTGTGCAATGAAGCTAAAAGTCCTTGTTTCATCTAGTGTTAAACATATTTCCACTTTTATACGTGTTTCACATGCTGGATTTTTTCTGTAAAGCATCTGAGCAGCTCAAACCTCTGGTTCGTATTTAACAGCGCATATTTTTGTTGTTGTTGTTGCTTTATTTTGTTCATTTGAAGCACGTAACAGAAAAAACACAACCTCCACCTGCTTTTTGACAGAGATATATGATACAAAAAGAACAGCGTTTGTAAAGAATTTCGATATTTTATATTATATATATAAATTCAGGTGTTTTTTCTTTTGAATTTCGCTCAAAGCTACACGAGGGCTATCTGCGCTAGCCGCCCCTAATTTAGCAGTGTACGATTAGAGGGAGGCAGATAGTCATCACCACCCACCGCCAACTCTTGGGCTACTCTTTTATTAACGAATAGTGGAATTGACCGTCACATTATAATGCCCCCACGGCTGAAAGGGCGAGCATGTGTAGTGTGACGGGGATTCGACCTGCGACCTTCAGATTACGAGTGGAGCGCCTTCACCTCCTAGCCATGTCGAACCTTTGTTCGTTTTGAATTTCGCTCAAAGCTGCACAAGGGCTATCTGCACTAGCCATCCCTAATTTAGCAGTGTAATACTAGAGAAAAGGCAGCTAGTAATCACCACCCACCGCCAACTCTTGGACTACTCTTTTACCAACAAATAATGGAATTGACCGTCACATTATAACGCCAAAACGGCTGGTAGGGCGAGCATGTTTAGTGTGATGGGGATTCAACCCGCGAACCTCAGATTACAATCAAGACGGATGGCTCTGTGTGTCACGCTATCAGAGTCATAGTAAATATAATAAAACAAATACGGTTTCAAACAGGGATGGTTCCACGTATAGAAATGTCATTTCCTGTCTTCGAATCTTCAGTGACATTGCAAAATCGCGCTCCACGCTTTGTGGGCGTAGAGCTTATAAAGAGAACAGTCAAATACCACTATCCGATTAAAGTAGCCCAAGGGATGGCTACGGTTGATGTTGACTACTTCCCTTCTACCCAGTTTCAGAATTAGGGATGGCTAGCACAGTTAGTAGCCCCCCTCCCCCCTCCCTTGTGGAGATAGATCTGCGTGTGTCTGGGCGAATATCAGCTATCTCTATATTTTATTTTGTGTATATGTTGATACGTGTCCCTGTATGTGTCTATCTCCAAATATGTCACGTCTATTTGGGAACGTGAACGTATCACTTTACATGTTACTGTGTGTGTTTGTATGTATCTACTTGCATATACTCCAGCCTCGTACTAGCACTTTACCAACTACGTAACTAATTAAATTGTATAATTGAAACATAATTAATGTTTCAAGCTATAATCCAATCACCTCGATCACTTCTGACTGTCATTAGCGCCCTCTATTTAACTTTCATGCGCGTGTTTCTTCTGCAACTATAGCACCTACAAACTCATCAAACAAGAGAGAACATTTATCCATCTAACGCACGGTCATGACAATTTGAAGAGAAATTTCCCGCAAGAGGCCATTCACAACTCAGTTCTACACCCATACACCCAGGTGTGCACCCTATGGCACAGATTACGACAGCACAAAATTACCACTTCTGATAAACTAGGCTTAACAATGCGCTTCAAAGCACAGTTACCGGTGATCAAAGTTATGTTTCACTTTCTTCTTTTAATTTTTCTTGAGTCAATTGTATCGAACTGTTATTGACTGTCTTCAGTGTTCTCACAGATTTCACGTTATAATACAGAACGAATTAACGCGCTCAAATAATTTTTTTTTTTTTTTTTTTTTTTTTGTCTATTGTTAAGCGCAAAGCTCCAAAACTTTATGATCAGAAACCCATTTCAAGTAAAAAGCGTATATCAGGACTGCTGGTATGGGTATTAAAACTTATGCCAAAATAAAGCAGAGAACAACGTTTCGATCTCCTTACATCATTTTCAGGTTAACAAAGAGACTTTTCAAACCTGTTAAAATGTTAACCTCAAGATGATCTGAGGGAGGCCGAAAAGTTGTTCTTTGCTTTATTTTGGTAAAAGTGTTATTACCCATACCAGCAGTCCTGAGATACAAAGCTACAAAAAAGTTCCACCTGGCCTGTCGTACCTTCCGTAAAATTAGAGTTCTGACATGTAGCGTTATAATCACTGAAACTGCGCGCTAAGGCTTCTGAAAAGAAACAAGCATATCACTCTTTCACACGTGCCTTCCTGTTAACGTAGTTAAGCATTATCACCTCTCTAAAGGTGACCGAACAAAAACAGAGTCGTTGTTCCACTTTGTGCAAACACGTGTATAACGTAATGCAACGTGTTTTGAAAACATTTTGTGCCGTGTGTGTGTGTGTCGGAAGAAAGCGAATGAAATTCAAAAAATTCAAAGGCGACAACGTAGAACTAGAGGCGATCATTTTTGTTTGGTAATATAAAAAATAGTTTATCAGTGTTTACGAATAATATAATTATTTCCTTCAGAGATTGTACATTAAAAAAACAAACAAACCGAAACTGGGGCCTTTTCTGAAAATCATTGAACCTTTTGCGCGTGGTCTTATCTATTAACTCTTTTTAAGGTCTATACAAAGGAAATGTTCTTATACATGCTGGGCCCGGCATGGCCAAGCGTGTTAAGGCGTGCGACTCGTAATCTGAGGGTCGCAGGTTTGCATCCCCGTCGCGCCAAACATGCTCGCCCTTTCAGTCGTGGGAGTGTTATAATGTGACGGTCAATCCCACTATCCGTTGGTAAAAGAGTAGCCCAAGAGTTGGCGGTGGGTAGTGATGACTAGCTGCCTTCCCTCTAGTCTTACACTGCTAAATTAGGAACGGCTAGCACAGATAGCCCTCGAGTAGCTTTGTGCGAAATTCAAAAACAAACCATACACTCAGCATGCGTACTCTATGCTTATAGGCCGGGGTACACAAGGCCCCGGTATGGCCAGGTGGGTTAAGGAGTTCGACTCGTAATCCGAGGGTCGCGGGTTCGAATCCGGTCCACCAAACATGCTCGCCTTTTCAGCAGTGGAGGCGTTATAATTTGACGGTCAATCCCACTATTCGTTGGTAAAAGAGTAGTCCAAGAGTTGGTGGTGGGTGGTGATGACTAGCTGCCTTCCCTTTAGTCTTACACTGCTAAATTAGGAACGGCTAGCACTGTTGTTTTGTTTCTCTTAATTTCGTACCAAGCTACTCGAGGGCTGTCTGCGCTAGCCGTACCTAATTTAGCAATGTAAGACTAGAGGGAAGACAGCTAGTCATCACTACCCACCGCTAACTCTTGGGTTACTCTTTTGCCAACGAATAGTGGGATTGACCGTCACATCATAACGCCCTCACAGCTGAAAGGGCAAGCATGTTTGGTGCGACGGGGTTCGAACCCGCGACCCTCAGATTAGGAGTCGAGTGCCTTAACTACCTGACCATGCCGGGCCTGCGTTTGTCTGAAGGGACAAAATACTTGCCGTCTTATGCAAGTATTATCAGCACTACTTGCTAAAATCCTTAAGAGACTCCTGGTGATTAAAAAAATTAAGGGAAGAGACTTGTGAAAACTGAATATTATTCCACTTTAATGGTTCTTTTATTAATTAATCAGTTTTCCAGGTTAACCGTTTGAATATCGTTGACCACTAGCTAAGTGTTTGGATACTGTACATTTTCCTTCAGTTTTAATAAGTAAATATGTTTGTCTTCAATTTACTTAATGTGCACGAGTATTATTTTATTAGAAGTTACAGATTTAACTGTAAGTAAGAACATTTTATAAAGTTCATTAAAACTTGTTTACTTGAGAATGATCGTACCAATGACGGAAACGTCTCACCTGTTTTTGGAATATTTTTCCCTTATTGTAAACAACTGTAATTTGTAATTTGATAAAGAAATAAAATATGTATATATATATATATATGCCTATAAATTTATATGAAACTTATATTTAATTTAGATACAACTTTTCGGGTGAGTTTGTTTTGAATTTCGCGCAAAGCTACACGAGGGCTATCTGCGCTAGCCGTCCCTAACTTAGCAGTGTGTGATTAGAGGGAAATCAGCTAGTCACCACCAACCACCGCCAACCCTTGAGCTAATATTTTACCAACGAATAATTGGATTGGCCGTCACATTACAACTCTCCCACAGTTGAAAAGGCGAGCATGTTTGGTGTAACGGGGACTAGAACCTGCGACACTCAGATCACGAGTCGAGTGTCTTAACCACCTGGCCATTTAGAGTGAGAAATGAAGGTTTCTGTTTCTGTTTTGTCTAATAACAAAGCCACATCGGGCTATCTGCTCAGCCCACCGAGGGGAATCGAACCCCTGATTTTAGCGTTGTAAATCCGAAGACATACCGCTGTAATAGCGGGGGGCGAGAAATGAAGGCTTCTTTGTTTTTTACCACTGGTTGTTTTTATAGTCCTAATAAAAAATTTACGTTGCATGAAAGGGTAAATTATTACTATTTTTCAACATGTAAATAGGAACGCAATCCCACTACAGGTAAGTTTAACAGCTGTGTTTTTCACAACAAAATTAAAACAACAACAACAAAACCTACAGCTAACATTTCTTTTTGTTATCAGATCCCCCAACTTCGTCAGTTTCATCAATCTGATTCGTTTCTATTTCTCTCTGTCTTTTTTTTTTTTTTGTTGGTGGTAATACCTGTACATACATAATATATTACTGTTGCATGTTGATTGTTAAGCCGATGCAACTTGAAACTTGAAATAAACATTCGTATAGAACGAAGTTCGTTTCGCTGTAGTTGTTCGACGAAAAGATAAAATTACCAATTTAAATCATGAATATTATAAAAAAAATAAAAGAACAAGGATTCTAGAAATTTGTCTCTAGAATTTGATATAAACGGTGAGTAGTTTGTACGTGTATAGTTGTGTAGAAAAAAACAACCTTACCTCCCGGAAACTGACGTGCAAGCAAAACCGACCGTCGAGAAGGATTCTTTTACCGACTTTTCGTTATTGTTAAGACTCCCGAAATGATATATTCGTTTTGCTTCACCTTATCTGCTGTAACTTCAGGGTCTGTGTATATTTACAAGACAGGTACAATAATCTTCTACTTGCTGCTTATGCCGGTATACAACTGATGTTCGACAGCCACGCGCAAAGAGCGATGGGAATAGCCACGTGACGCACAGCGACACCAGCGCTGAGGATGCTCGCGTACCTGCTGTGCATGCGATGTTACCGAGCACCGAGTATATGTGTCATAAACGTTGCACAGCTGGGTTTATAAAAATATACTAGTAAATACATTCAAACATTTACCAGGGGCGTAAGTAAACTATATATACATGTAAAACATTATTACAGTTCCACAAAAACATAAGCATGAAAAGAACTCCACCTCTGCAAAAATGTATTTGAAATGTTTCAGATGACATTTTGACATTCTAAAAGTGATTTTCGTAATCAGATATCTTTAAGATAAGAAGTAAGCTTGGGACGTATTGCACCAGATCTTTCCAAACAACTTTATACGAGTCGAGTCTAACTTTTTTACTAGCATTTGTTTTCGAAAGGTCACATAGCACTCTTTCGTGTACCTTCTTGATAGCTCAGAAGTAAACCTGAAGGCTTTAATGGTAAAATTCGGGTTTCGATATCCGCGATGGTCAGAAGACGTTATGTAGCTGTGCACTTGGCAATAAACGTACGTTCTTTATCCAATCTAACTTTAAAAATGCCCAAACTGTTTTCGTCACTTACTTTTTGACGTAACCTTCTAAAAGCGCCATCTGTCAGAATTACGACGTTAATTATACATTTCGATAATAATATAATAAATTAAATGAGAAACTTTATAACACTTTTAGACTTTTGATTAATAAATATGATTTCAATGATTGGTCTTTTCTGTGATATTCAGATTAATAACTACATTATCTTTATTCGTGCAAAAATTTAAAAAACTTGTGTGTGTGTGTGTACTTTTACATTTATCCCCACTGTTCAACATGTTCAGCTTTTCCAGTTAAAGGTACGTTTATTTCTCATTGCCCGACATGGCCAGATGGATTAAGGCGTTCGAATTCTAATCTGAGGGTCACGGGTTCGAATCCCGGACACACAAAACATGCTCGCCCTTTCAACCGTGGGGGGCAATATAATGTGACGGTCAATTCCACTATTCATTGGTAAACAAGTGTAACCCAAGAGTTGGCGGTGGGTGGTGATGACTAGCTGCCTTCCCTCTGGTCTTACACTGCTAAATTAGGAACGACTAGCGCAGATAGCCCTCGAGTAGCTTTGCGCGAAATTCTACAACAAACACACAAATCTTTTTAATATATCACTTACATGTTAAAAACGGCTAGCGCATATCGTTCTCGAGGACTTTGTACGAAATTCAACAAACAAACAAACAAGTTTTGCATTTCGATTTACAAGCGTGACAAAGAACCAAACAATAACGGAAACTTTATTTCTTCCACAAGCAACATGGAGGAAAACAAGACTAGAAATGTAATAGTATTAATTTTCTAAACGGGTAAACCTTCTGGGAAATTAAAGTAAACTTCCCTTGACAGCTAAGAAACCTTTCTTCGCAACATAAGTACACACACATAATCTATACATGTGTTTGTGTTATTTACAAATACTGTTGGCTGATAAGTAAACTACACAATAACAGAAGGATCGCTAGGAGTTGACAGGCGCGTGCCTTGTGACTGAAAAACTAATTGTGAAAGAAACCGAAGAATAGAACAAATAAAAGTTTAATATATACTGAAATCTTTAAAAAGTTTCTAAACAGCGACTACAAGTTCACAATGCAAGATTTTGTTGGTGCCAACACTAAGAGACTACAAGTTGACAATGCAAGTTAAGAGACTTCAAGTTGACAATGCAAGTTAGGAGACTACAAGCTCACAATGCAAGATTGTGTTGGTGCCGACACTAAGAGACTACAAGTTGAGAATGCAAATTAAGAGACTTCAAGTTGACAATGCAAATTAAGAGACTACAAGTTGAGAATGCAAAATTTTGTTGGTGCCAACACTAAGAGACTACAAGCTAACAGCTCAATAAATTTGCTCAAGCAACACAATATAAAACAATTCACGTATTACACTACGAGAATGTGTGTATAATTTAAGGCAAACAATGCATTTACAAACTCAACTCTCTTGCCTTAAGACTTCCACAGAAGATACTAGATCGATTGGCCTTGTACCGATATCTTTCAACCGCTCTGTTTAATCCCACTGAAACGTGACGTTAGTGAATCCTGTAAATATATATTTATATCTCCTCAGCTTCACAATATCACTAAAAGTATGGATACATCATAAGGAGAGAGATTTCATATTTTTAAAATAGTGCAAGACGACTTGGCCCGGCATGGCCTATTGGGTTAAGGCGTTCGACTCGTAATCTGAGGGTCGCGGGTTCGAATCGCGATCGCACCAAACATGCTCGCCCTTTCAGCCGTTGGGGCGTTATAAGTGACGGTCAATCCCACTTGGTTGGTAAAAGAGTAGCCCAAGATTTGGCGGTGGGTGGTGATGACTAGCAGCCTTCCCTTTAGTCTTACACTGCTAAATGAGAGACGGCTAGCGCAGATAGCCCTCGTGTGGCTTTGCGCGAAATTCAAAAACAAACAAACAATATAAATTAAATTTCACGAAAATGCGAAACAAACAAACAGAGAAAAATTAAAAACACACTTCAGGTATACGCACACTATCATCATAGCATTATAACTCTATTAAACTGATATCACACACTTGCTCTCTGGCTCGAACTGTTTGCTTGTTTGTTTTGAATTTCGCGCAAAGTCACACGAGGGCTATCTACGCTAGCCGTCCCAAATTTAGCAGTGTAAGACTAGACGGAAGGCAGCTAGTCAGCACCACCTTCCGTCAACTTTTGAGCGACTATTTTACTAACGAATAATAGGATTGACTATTACATAATAACGCCCCCGTGGCTGAAAGGGCAGGCGTGTTTGGTGTGACCGGGATTCGAACTCGAGACCCTCAGAGTACGAGTCGAGTGTGTTAACCACTTAACCATCTCGGACTGCCTGGAACTGACTTCAATAACTATATGGCTTTGAAAGAAGTGTTCAAACAATTAAAGAGCAGAGTCAATTTGTTTTGTTTTTTTATTTATGTGTAGAAAAAACGGTTACACATAACAGTTATTAATTCCTCACAAAAAGGAAAATGTGCGGGTCACGGGATTTAAACCCGTCGCCTGACACACTCTCCCCTAAAACCACTAAAGTGTAGGCCCAAAAATATGCGGTGGGTGGTATAGGATAACTACCTTTCGTTTAATCTATCAGTTCAAAATTAAGGACAAACTAGCGCTGATAGCTCTCGAGTAGCTTTGCGCGAAACTCAACAAAAACAAACAAAACGGATATTTCAATTATCAAGCTTTTATAAATATCCAATCCGCATTTGTTGTTGTTTTTTCATACCCACACACAAATTTCCGGTCATTTCTTAATTCTACAGGGTGGCCCTAGGTCCCTATCCATCCATATATCTTATATATCCAGTGTATTTGTATGGTGTCACCAGTATTCTTGCGCTCATGTACCCACGCACTTGTCACAATACGCTCTTCAAGTGTAAATGGGATTACATCGGCCATATTTCTCTGAAAAAAAGAAACAAATTTATATTACATGCGTAATTGAATATAACATAATAACGTATGGATGGGTAGGTACTTACGGGCCACCCTGTACTTTTATAATAATGCAAGTGAATTAAACTCGAAATTTAATTTGTATTTGAAATTTGTTGAAGAAAATTAAAATTATTGTTTCTCTATTCCAGTTTTATATATCTAGGTCAGTATCAGTTGTAACCAGGGGTGTAGATCCGGGGGGGATGGGGGTATACACCCCTTCATTTTAGGTGGGGGGTATGGTGCATACAATCATCCCCCCCTACAGTTTGGTCTGTTTAATTGTTTTATTGCATCACAGGCCTACAAATTATGTGTTTGTTCTTGTGATTCTCGTGTTCTTACCAATCAAATTACATAATTAGGCCTAGATGTAGGATTTTTCAGTAGCCGAAATGTACATCTTTAATATAGGCGTGCTTCTAAGCTTTTCGATCTAAGCGATAGATCGTAAGTATCAGTCAGTAGGCCTAAGTATACATGCAAGTATCGTGGTAACAAGATTACTATGTGACTGCATGTTTACAGCTTTCAGGTTCACGTAATCAGAGATTACCAATTTGCAAATTGAACAGTCCACATAAGTGGTTGTAAAAATCATATTTCCCATCGAGCGTAAAAAATCTACGCCCCTGGCTGTAGCATTATATCTTTAATTCCAAAACAACCCGTATTTATTTTGCAGATAACGACTGTGTTTCACAAATCGTTACTGCTAACGAGCAGGCAAGTGATAGCGAGAACTGTTTTTCATTTTGAGCGACATGAAAAACCTTTTTATAAAAAAAGAAGCCATTTCATGTCGTTTTATCAAAAAATCAAAGTGATTAATTACAGTATCTGAACAGACAAGCAACATGTTATGAGGGTTTTTTATTTATTTACTGTCAAGCACAAAGCTGCACAATTGGTTATCTGTGCTTTATCCACCGTAAGTATTGAAGCCTAAATTTTTGTGTTACAAACCTTCCGAATCAGCAATGAGTTAGTTGAGAGCAATGTGTTTGATTCTGAACACAAAGCTACCCAGCATGCTATTTTTAATCCGCCCACCTAGGTATCGAAGCCCGACTTGTAACGTTATAAGCACACAGAATTAGGGGGTCATAACGTGGCAACATTTTCTCCAAATTGCATGTTTGTAATCGATACTACAAGAGCGAACTATAATTAACCCTTCCTGTAAACAGAACATTGATTCATTGAACACCTTTGAACTAAGCCCACTGTACTCTTTATTTGATAAACAGCCAATTGTGTTTTATAGTCCATCAAGAAACACGGGTCGTCTGAGCTGTTATTACCTGGTACAGATTCACGTGCAGGAATTATTTTGTCTCCCATATATTCGATGGGTTTTATTTTCTTGAAATTTGAACATGTCATACAGTAATACCTTTACGCTGAATTCGTAAAATGTCATATGCACTTTTACGTAAATGAATCATTTTTATTGAAATCGTATCACATTTTATTATGCTTAAAATCTTGACAGCCGCTAGCTGTAGATTTCTCTTGATCAACCGCGACGTGAGAATCGTATCGATCGTTTCAGAGCCCCGAGAAACAAACCTCTAGTATATAAGTGGTTAACAGGCCGCGTGACGTGTCATTTCTGGGTTATATTTGTTTGTGCGTGCACTTTGACATTAGTTTTTTTTCTTTTTATAATTATTTATTTGTCACTGTGGCAACAAGTAGTTGTGTAAATAACCCGTACGTATTCTCTTATATTTTTGGTAATTTTTTTTTGTAAAACGGATATAAGTAAGAGTCGTTTTTTCTTCCCAGTTTGTAAAAAAATCCTTACGTGAGAGAAGAAAATGAACATAATTTTCGAAATCTCCGCAGCTAAATTATGGAAAATCCCTTATTAAATCCAAACCTGATAATACGAGTTCGAATCCCGATCACACCAAACATGCTCGCCCTTTCAGCCGTGGAAGCGTTATAATGTAACAGTCAATCCCACTATTCGTTGGTAAAAGAGTAGCCCAAGAGTTGGCAGTGAGTGGTGATGGCTCGCTGCCTTTCCTCTAGTCTTACACTGCTAAATTAGGGACGGCTAGCGCAGATAGTCCTCGTGTAGCTTTGCGCGAAATTAAAAAAAAAAAAAAACACCACGAAAACCAAAGAATAAAGCTTGGGTTTACGTGTGAAGGAAACCGAAAATGATTTATCACAGATTTTATAATTTTTATATTATTTTTTCGTATACCACGGACAGTAGTTCCACGTACCACAATTTAATAATCATTCACTTCCGGTGTTTTAATGCATCACGCTTGATTTCTCAATTTTGTTTTGTTGTGTTTGTGACTTTAATTAGATTTAAAATGAGAGAAACTATTATGGTTGATAAACAAGAATTAAGCACTAGGCTACACAATGGGCTGCCTGTGTTCTGCCCACCACGGGTATCGAAACCCAGTTTAATATCACCAAACAGCGGTTTCAGTAGGTAAGCGTTTTAAAAAATAGTTTGCATACTATAAACAAGTGAGATATTTTTAACCCAAAATTCCTGCGTGTGATTCTAGGGTTTAATTTTACATTAATACATGTAGTCCAACGTTGCTTGTGTGTAATACTGACGTAATAGCCCGTGGAATTCCGGGCTGCTATCTGATGTTACAACTTGTAATCCCATGTAATGAGTATTATATATATATAATTTAATATTTCTGTCACAAATCTGCATGAGATTCGAATGCCCCTAATCATCTATTGCTAATGAAGTCGTAATAACGCATTGGTTACATCAGATTTCCTGCTTAGTGTGGAACTGTGTTCTAACTAGGCATATTCAAAGAACATTTCACCCGTAAGTCACGTATACGTGTCGAACCGTTTCTCATATGTCTACTTGTAAAGCGATGTATGACGTTCGAAAAGACAACTGCAATAATCCTTCAGTTTTCAAGGGTGTTAGGTATGTGTTGACGGCTATGTGTTAAATGTAGTTTTCCAGAAAATGTTTCAGCTTCTGTTGTCAGTTCACATCAGGGAATCGAAATCTAGTTGTTAATAAAGTCGTTAATATCCATTCTATTCAATTAACTTGACAGATATTTTGGTTTTGAGATCTGACAAGCCCCCATGGGGGTTCAGAGACAACTAAAGGCGCTCAGAAATCATTGTTTTTCTTCGCCTTAAAATAATGACGTGAAAACGCCAGGTATCCATCCTGGTACCTCTCGCATGCAAAATGTTAATAGGAGCCGTCACTTATTTAAATAAAAAATTGCCTATCTCGTAATAAATGAGTAAGGGGCGCTGTTTATCCACCACTTCAGCCCTTTGAATATGTTGTTATTACACAAGACATGTTTTATTATTACCTGATCTTTCAATGATACAGAGCCTGTTGAATGAAACAACTTTGTTTGTTTGTTTGTTTTGGAATTTCGCACAAAGCTACTCGAGGGCTATCTGCGCTAGCCGTCCCTAATTTAGCAGTGTAAGAATAGAGGGAAGGCAGCTAATCATCACCACCCACCGCCAACTCTTGGACTACTCTTTTACCAACGAATAGTGGGATTGACCATCACATTATAATGCCCCCACGGCTGAAAGGGCGAGCATGTTTAGCGCGACCGGAATGCGAACCCGCGACCCTCAGATTACGAGGCCGAATGAGACAACGTGTTAATAAAGAATCGGTCCCATAATTTATTGAACTTAATACACCTAGTGGAAACTACGGAAGTAATTATTTTGATACGTTGTTATTAACGGCTAAGACTAACTGCACTCCACATTTACACGCGGTCAGGAAAACTTTAGATGCAATTATACGTAAAGCAGAAGGGACAGCAGAGAGTCAGTATTCCAAGATCCAAACAGAAGATAATACAAAGAGCCTGTGTCAATGGTAAGAAAGACCCCATTTGGTGAGACACATCTGGCAAATACATATCTGGTAAAGACTTTTGTACTTCATATGTACCGTGGTGAAAGCAACCTTCGAACACAGCTGCGAAACTGACCAACAGTGCTACAAAAAGAAAACAAGAAAAATCTCTGGCGAATATAGGTGAGTATTACTTATTATGTCCCGTCAAGGCCAGGTGATTAGGGAGTTCAACTCGTAGTCTGAGGGTCGCGAGTTCGAATCCCACTCACACCAAACATGCTCATTCTCTCAGCCGTGGGAGCGTTATAATATGACGGTCAAGCTCACTGTTCGTTGGTATAAGAGTAACACAAGCGTTGACGGTGAGTGGTGATAACGAGTTACCTTCCCTCTAGTCTCACACTGCTAAATTAAGGACGGCTTGCGAAGATAGCCCTGGTGTGGCTTTGCTTTAAATTCAAAAACAGACAAATAAACTATTAATCATAATTGATACTGGGAGTAGATTTGAAACGGGATGTTAAGAAAATAATCTTGTATTTCTGAAATAGTATGAAGATAATCCTAGATCCCATCGGATTAGAGAGTTTTATTTTAGCAAAATAATCCAGTTCGCAAGAAATGGTAGTTTTTAGTTAATGTAGTTTAAGCTTTCAGAATCTGAGGAACGGATGTCTAGGTTGCACATTTAGAATCGAAATAATGAATATCTGTGTTTCTCATTCATGAGAACAGATTGTCTAGGATGCGCACCCAGAATCCAAAAAATGAATTAATAGGCTGAGCAGTCAGAATTTCAGAGACGATTGTCTGATCTGTGCATCAGAATAAAAGAGATGATCGTCTAGATTGCTCACTCAGAATCTGAAGACTGAATACCTTGACTACGTAATCAGAATGTGGGAGAAGAATATGTGACTTTTTGTAACATGTGCGAATTTATAACTTTTCGTAACATGTACAGGTATATTTAAGTCACCTCACAGAGGTGGTTAATTAACTTCTTTTGATACATTATCTTATATGTTGATCTAAAACATCTAAATATCTAGCACAATGGTTGATCTAAAACATCTAAATATCTAGCACAATGGTTGATCTAAAATATCTAAATATCTAGCACAATGGTTGATCTAAAACATCTAAATATCTAGCACAACGGTTGATCTAAAATATCTAAATATCTAGCACAATGGTTGATCTAAAACATCTAAATATCTAGCACAATGGTTGATCTAAAACATCTAAATATCTAGCATAATGGTTGATCTAAAACATCTAAATATCTAGCACAATGGTTGATCTAAAACATCTAAATATCTAGCATAATGGTTGATCTAAAACATCTAAATATCTAGCACAATGGGTGATCTAAAACATCTAAATATCTAGCACAATGGTTGATCTAAAACATCTAATTATCTAGTACAATGGTTGATCTTTTCCTCTTCATTAAGATCTGGTAAAGTGGTTGATTTTGTTTTATTCGAAAAATAGCTAATTTTTTCACTCGTACAATATTTGAATTTTTTTGTTAAAAGCATTCAACCGCTTATAAATGCCCGACATGGCTAGATGGATAAGGCACTCGACTCGTAATTCGAGGGTTGCGGGTTCGAATCTCCATCACACCAAACATGCTCGCCTTTCAGGCGAGGGGGCATTATATGTGACGGTCAATCCCACTATTCGTTGGTAAAGGAGTAGCCCAAGAGTTGGCGGTGGGTGGTGATGATTAGCTGCCTTCCCTCTATTCTTACACTGTTAAATTAGGGACGACTAGCTCAGATAGTATTCACCTATAAACTAGATTTCACATTAGTTTATGGGTGAACTAATAAACATTGAATTGGATATTTGTGAATGTTTTATAGTTGACACTGATCTAATGAAAGTGCAAATAATTATGGAACTATAAAATAAATGATTTATTTACACCAAGTGTACGTGCAGATTGTACATGGATCTGAGTAAGTGTGGGTTACTCTGGCTCTCGTGTAAAATGTATAAATACACTTAAAAGTTTCAAACCCAAAATTTAAAGGAAGGAGGAAGAGGTTAACGAAATCTGACTATCCTGGGTATATAAACATCAATACCCAAATAACGAAACCTGACCATCCTGGGTATATAAACATCAATACCCAAATAACGAAACCCGACCATCCTGGGTATATAAACATCAACACCCAAATAACGAAACCTGACCATCCTGGGTATATAAACATCAATACCCAAATAACGAAACCTGACCATCCTGGGTATATAAACATCAATACCCAAATAACGAAACCTGACCATCCTGGGTATATAAACATCAACACCCAAATAACGAAACCTGACCATCCTGGGTATATAAACATCAATACCCAAATAACGAAACCTGACCATCCTGGGTATATAAACATCAACACCCAAATAACGAAACCTGACCATCCTGGGTATATAAACATCAATACCCAAATAACGAAACCTGACCATCCTGGGTATATAAACATCAATACCCAAATAACGAAACCTGACCATCCTGGGTATATAAACATCAACACCCAAATAACGAAACCTGACCATCCTGGGTATATAAACATCAATACCCAAATAACGAAACCTGACCATCCTGGGTATATAAACATCAATACCCAAATAACGAAACCTGACCATCCTGGGTATATAAACATCAATACCCAAATAACGAAACCTGACCATCCTGGGTATATAAACATCAATACCCAAATAACGAAACCTGACCATCCTGGGTATATAAACATCAACACCCAAATAACGAAACCTGACCATCCTGGGTATATAAACATCAATACCCAAATAACGAAACCTGACCATCCTGGGTACATACACATCAATACCCAAATCACTATGAGAGAGAGAGCTTATAAACTGGTTTTTATTTCCTCTGAATAAGGAGGTTTCCTCCACTGTTGTACATGGGGGTCTTTGTTTAGTTCATGCACACACACAAATGGCTTGAAATATTCCCCCGAATTATCTTGCCCCTTGCAGAATATAAACAAAGGAGGGTGTCTAAAATGGGAGATCGATGTACAAGAAGCTGCCCTGAACAATAATTTACACCCACATTTTGAAAATTTGTATACTGGAGCTCCTATGTGGGGTTCTAGAAGGTTCTAAGCGTCTCATAATTGGATTGCTTAAAAATGATCAAAATATATAATGATCGTTCAAAATACGTATCTGGGTTTTAAGCGTGAGAAACTTGGTGAGAGTGGTTACTGTGCATGCAGATTATATGAATTTTGTAAAGCTTTCATTTCTACCCCTCTCCATATGGTTGTTGTTTTGAATTAAGCTCAAAGCTACACAATGGGCTATCTGTGCTCTGCCCACCACGGGTATCGAAACCCGGTTTTTAGCGTTGTAAGTCCGCAGACATACTGCTGAGCCACTGGAGGACTTTCCATATGGAATTCAGAAGGGTTTAGAGAGTCTTAGGGCTAGCTAGCTACATAAAAATGACGAAAGTTTATAAAGAGTGCCCTAAATGTATTTTCAAAACGGCCGGTAGGGGTATTAAAGCTTTAATTAAAATAAAGTACAGAATAATGTTTCGACCTTCTTAGGTCATATTCAGGTTAACCAAGAGAGAGTTTGCACCTGGCAGTTGCCGGGCACATGTCTTAAGTATGAGAGTGTAAACAGGTACCGGAATGTAGAGGGCGTTTGCAACTGACCGTTATCAAGCACATGTATTAGAGACGAGAGTATAAACGGGTAGGAAACTGTAAGAGATGTGACAAACTCTCTCTTTCTTAACCTGAAGATGACCTAACGAGGTCGAAACGTTGTTCCGTACTCTATTTTGATTTAACTACTAATACCCATACCAGCCATACTAATACCATACCAGCCCTCTTGAGAATACATTTTCACTTTAAATAGGTTTCTCGTCATCAAGAGTGTTCGAAATTGTTTTTCGTATCGTTGTTTGCTGTGAATTTTCACGTAATTTTCCATCCGAGTTAAGTCAAAAATATTTCACAACGTGGTAGAAACACTATCTTAATCTCGAGTGTATCTAAACTGCTACCCCTTTCCTCCCAGTAATATTTTTCAGTTGATAGAGCAATTGTAGTGATACATCTGGTAGAGAAGCATGTTTAGTCTATGTCTCTAAGCTAGTATTGTTTTAAGCCTTGACTCGGGGTTTATATATAAATATATTTATTTAGGCATAAACAAAATACTATCTGAATAAGAATATGAAAGAATTTGACATTTGAATCCACTTATAAAAAAATGTGTTTGGAGCATCGACGTTCTGACTTCGATCAGAATTAAATTGTTTTTGAAGCGTGTTTTTAGTAACACACGTACACATGAAATAGAACATGAAATTCTTATTTTTACCATGTCGTATTGCTTTATTTTCTAGGTCAATTATCCCATTGTCAGCAAAAACTGACCAAAGCAAAGTTGTGTTTCTAATAGTTGAATCGGGCGTAGTCAGTTGTGTAACATATTTAGACTGTAAATTAGATGATTCAGTGTTTGTGATCCGTTGCTATACTTTAGGACCGTGAGAACGGTATAAAAGTGGCAGTCAAAAGCATAACCAAAGAGTTGACCCCTTGAAAAACCGAGTCATGTGTGATCGCATATTAGTTTTCCGCTTTTATATGTGACAAACTCATTTTCTATCATTTAATTAAATACTATAAACGCATTTAATTTAATTTGTTTTGTTTGTTTGTTTATGAATTTTGCGCAAAGCTACACGAGGGCTATCTGCGCTAGCCGTCCGTAATTTAGCAGTGTAAGACTAGAGGGAAGGCAGCTAGTCATCACCACTCACCGCCAACTCTTGGGCTTCTCTTTTACCAACGAATAGTGGGATTGACCGTCACGTTAAAACGCCCCCACGGCGTAAAAGGGCGAGCATGTTTGGTGTGAACGGGATTCGAACCCGCAAATCTCGTATTACTTTTAGTTACATTTCTTTTAATTACCATTTTAATAAAAATAGATTAATTTCGTCTCTTTTCAATTTAGTGACCTCTCTTAAAAATTTGTTGTGCCTCCCCACCTGGTGGCAAACCTGGTTGTGACGGTGAGTGTTGCTGATTAGTTACCACCATCTATTCTATCACTTCAAAATCTGGATCGGCTACGAGCACAAGGGCGGAACAAGAGCACAACCCCCCATCCTTAATAACACATTTTAAAAATGTAACACACATTTTTAACAATATAAAAAGTGGAGTGGTTGACCACCTTAGCCACCACCACATTTTAAATCTGCCACTCGGTTAGATGACCTTTATGTAGTTGTGCGCAAACGCAAAGATACACAACGTATCTTTTTCTCTTATTACACTTCTTTGCACTGAACGTTTTCGAATCATATTAAGTTTGTTAAGGCACTCGACTCGTAACCCGAGGGTCGCGGATTCGAATCCCCATCACACCAAACATGCTCGCCCTTTCAGGTGTAGGGACGTTATAATGTGACGGTCAATCCCATTATTCGTTGGTAAAAGAGAAGCCCAAGAGTTGGCGGTGGGTGGTGATGACTAGCTGCCTTCTCTCTAGTCTTTGCTAAATTAGGGACGGCTATTGCAGACAGCCCTCGTGTAGCTTTGCGCGAAATTCAAAACAAAACAAAAACAATTAACTTTGTAATGAGCTTTTATAAAAATATAGTAGCGGAAGTAAAATTAGATTAAGGTTATAAATAAACCTCTAATATTGAAAGTGTCTTCAGCAACAAGCATCAGTGAATCCATCGATTGTGTGAAACACATTTTTTATGTGCGCCACAGCATCAAACCATTTGTGTGAAACTTTATTATAAGATCTATACAGACTTCACTGTTATTGATTTTTATCATGGGGACCGTTTGTTATATTCAGTGGAATTTTTATATGGAGCAGTAACTGGAATCATACAGTTTCTTTTGAATTTAGCCCGAAGTTATCTGCGCTAGCCGTCCCTAACTTAACAGTGTAAGACTAAAGGAAAGGCAGTTAGTCATCACCAACTCTTGGGCCACTCTTTTACCAGTGAATAGTGGGATTAACCAACACCTTTTAACGCTCCCACGGCTGAAAAGACGAGCATATGGTGTGACAATGACTTGAACTTGCGACCGTCAGATTACGAGTCGAGCGAACCACCTAGTCACGTTGGGCACCATATAGAAGTAAATTTTAACACAAACTCCAGTTTATGTATGGCTGTTAAAATATGCCTGTACGTTATAAGAGACAAATCTTACAGACGTGACGGTAACTTTACCGTATTAAGTCCGATGAGCCAACAGCTGTTGGGCCCGGCATAGCCAGGTGGTTAAGGCACTCGACTCGTAATCCGAAGGTCGCGGATTTAAATCCCTGTCGCATCAAACATGCTCGACCTTTCAGCCGTGAGGACGTTATAATGTGACGGTCAATCCCACTATTCGTTTGTAAAAGAGTAGCCCAAGAGTTGGCGGTGGATGGTGATAATAGTTGCCTTTCCTTTAGTCTTATACTGCCTAATTAGGGACTCCTAACGCAGATAGCTCTCGTTTAGTTTTTTTGTTTTGTTTGTTTTTGAATTTCGCACAAAGCTACTCGAGGGCTATCTGTGTTAGCCGTCCCTAATTTAGCAGTGTAAGACAAGGGGGAAGGCAGCTAGTCATCACCACCCGCCGCCAACTCTTTGGCTACCCTTTTACCAACGACTAGGGGGATTGACCGTCACATTATAACGCCCCCACGGCTGAAAGGGCAAGCATGTTTGGCGCGACGAAGATGCGAACCCGCGACCCTCAGATTACGAGTGGAACGCCTCAACACACTTGGCCATGCCGGGGCAGAAACTTAGATAACGGAAAAAATGTTTACAGTAAAATGCGGAGGCTTTCTTAAGCAGCTCAGGTCCAAATGCAACAAAAAAAATCCCGCTTGAGAAAGGATATATAAAAAAATATTCCTTCAATTCACTTTCCATCACAAGTGCCGTTAAAAGCAGGAAATATGAAACATCAATATAGTAAATATCGTGGAACTTATGAAGTAGCAATTTTGTTGGTTGGCTTTAATTTTCTTCTCGTGTCAAAAACAGTTGTTTGGAATTAAAGGAACGACCTATTCAAACTATCGAAATAAGAAATTATTATACAAAAAGAAAATAACGGATAAGTCACAGATGACTCAGCAGTCATCCACGTGAATGTCCCCCAAAAGCCTGTCGTGACCTCATAAGTAGCGTTCTCGTACTGTGGATCCAATAACTAAAAACGCACTTGGCACTTTGGAGCTGTGTTAAGTTATAAACGTAACAGTCAAATCCCACTATTCAATCAAATAAAAGTAGTTCAAGAATTGGCGGGGGGTGCTGTTTACCAGCTGTCTTCCCTATAGCGTATAACTTCAATATTAGAAATAACTGTGTGCAGATAGCATTTTACGTAGCTTTGCGTGAAACATGAGTTTTCTCGACTTAGTTCTTTACAGTTTAATGAAATAATAAAAAAGTAGACGCCCCCCGCTGGTACAGTAGTAAGTCTACGGAATTACAACGCTAAAATCAAGGGTTCGATTCCCCTCGGTAGGCTCAGCAGATAGCCCAATGTGGCTTTGCTATAAGAAAAACACAAATAAACAAAAAGTAGATAGCGTAAAAAAACGAAAGGCATTCTGATATATTTTTTTAGCCACATGTTGTGTTCATCGCATGGAATCAAACCCTGGATTTTTGCATTGCAACACCCTAGACTTACCGCTACCCGAATGGGTAGTTTTAATTATATTCTAAATTTCACGTTGAAACACCCCTTTCTTATCTATTTTTTTTGTATGACGTTTATGTTTGTTTGTTTGTTTTTAATTTCGTGCAAAGCTACTGAGGGCTATCTGCGCTAGCCGTCCCTAATTTAGCAGTCTGAGACTAGAGGGAAGGCAGCTTAGTCATCACCACCCACCGCCAACTCTTGGGCTACTCTTTTACCAACGAATAGTGGGATTGACCGTAACATTATAACGCCTCCACGGCTGAAAGGGCGAGCATGTTTGGTGCGACCGGGATTCGAACATGCCACCCTCAGATTACGAATCGCATGCTTTAACCCACCTGGTCATGCCGGGTCATGACGTTTATGAAAATAACGATTACAACAGCGGGTGTTACGATAAGTTACTTTGTAATCTGAAACTTAAAATGAATTTGAATCACTTTGTAATTCGCTCGAATGAATTTCAGATGTGAAGATGGGATTAGAACAGCGGGTGTTGAATTAAATTCTATTTAAATTTTATTTTTCTAATAAATGCGCCACCAACGGTCGAATCTGATTTCGTGTCTTCAAATATCACACGTAAACCGTTTAAAACAAGACTTAGTGTTTGTTATGTATTTTTCTTATAGTAAAAGTACGTCGACTTATCCGCTATGTCCACCGAGGGAAATTGAATCCTTGATTTTAGTGTCGTAAATCCGAAGAGTTGCCTCTGTCCCAGCGGGTGACTTTAGACTTGGTAAACAGGTTTTTCAATGTAAAGCTTTAAGCCTACTCGATATACGTTTAACTATTGTATTTCTCCTGTTTTATTGTTACACTGACTTTTAAATTATTTATTTAACAAGTAACTCAATGAACCCTTACGTTTAAAATGTAAGTGATACTGTTTTTATTCTTGTTTTCTTAAGTATTTAATTACATACGTTTACTAAGCCTAAACTCGTTTTGATTTCAATTTCAAAATAAAATATTACGTTAGAACGTCGGAAGATGTTACCAGTTTTAAATTAAATCTTTCCGTAAAAATTCGCAACCGAATAAATATATTACCTGTACTAGGTGTAGTTGTTTTCGCGACTGGTTTAATTTTAGTGTTAAAAGTCCGACCAAAATTCAGTAAAACATTTGTTTTAAGTTTCCAAAACACCAACATTAAAATATAATCATATACAAATATCTTTCTCTTCGTCTTCTTGTTATAAATTGTTTGATACCCTTCAAGGTGGATTCCTTTACGTGGTGAGAGAACCTCCCAGAAAAGGTTCTTTAATTTCAGTTTACCTCCTCTGGAAGGGGAAGAGAGGATACTGGTGGTTGAGAGGTCCAAACCTAACACATTACTGTGGCCTTGAATTCGTGTAGAGACGGGCGGCCTTGGTGTACTCCCCCCACGGTCAACTGGCTGTTTCACTTGGGCTAGGGGCAATCAAGTACCAGAATAGGCCCGGCATGGCCACGAGTGTTAAGGCGTTCGACTCGTAATCCAAGGGTCGCGGGTTCGAATCTCGATTGCGCCAAACATGCTCGCCCTCCCAGCCGTGATGGCGTTATAAAGTGACGGTCAATTCCATTATTCATTGGTAAAAGAGTAGCCCAAGAGTTGGCGGTGGGTGGTGATGACTAGCTGCTCTCCCTCTAGTCTTACACTGCTAAATTAGGGACGGCTAGCGCAGATAGCCCTCGGGTAGGTTTGCGCGAAATTCCAAAACAAACAAACAAGTACCAGTGTTGGACGTTCTCATCAAGCGTTGTGGATATTCTGTCTGATGCTGACGTTTGGGTATAATGCTCAAAACACCCTGACGTTATTGCAGTGTCCTTGTTTGGCATTGTAGTGAGTCCTCCAGTAGGGCTCCATAGTGACTGGTGACTGTGGGCACTGAAATGTTCTTTCTTCATTATGAATTCTCCCAAATAAAAATAAAATAATAATAACAACAAACGTCTTCTGAACAACAGTTATAAACCTCTTCAACACCCGTACCAAATTTTGATATTTTATTCTTTACCAAACAAATCTTTAAAGCATATGTCTCCTTTTTAATTCAGAAGGGACAGAAAGTGTTTGTTAGCTCTCCTGAGTCAGTCAAAAATTTACATTCTGGGGACGTCTTGGTGGAAACATCCACTCCAAAACATAGTGAGGTCTTCTTGCATTCGAAGGTCACTGCGGATATACCCATTGAGGTTTCTCCTTCCGCTACTTTCAATTCATCACGAGGAGTTATTGTTGAGAGGGAGTTAACGAACGTCTCCAAGTCGGAGATCCTTACTGGTTTCTCTACCAAAGGAGATTCTGCAGTGAGGTGTATCTTCTGATGTCCTAATTTTGACGTTTACATCACCACGTCCATCTACCACCATCAAGGCATGTTATCTGAATTGCAAGGTATAGGTATATACGTTAACCCTCAGATGTTTCGAATGTCAGCAATTTGGTAACTCAAAGACATCATGTCATGGTTCCTTGACGCGTGCTCGTTGAGATGACAAGGACTATGATGCTCACGAGTATGAAATGGGCCCTCATTGTGCTAACTTTAGTGGCTCTCATCTATCTTAGACGTAGATAGATGGAGGGAAAAGAAAATAGTCCACAACATTTCGTACCTCGAGGCTCGAAAGTTAGTGTCCACCACTCCATCTCAGACATGCGCTGCTGCACTCCATTTCATTGCTACAGTGAGAGTACAGACAGATATCTCCGTGCCTCCAATGGAGTCGTTTTCAAACCACGTGAAGGGTCTTTTAGCCTCTATGGTTATGAAAGTTGACGAGTTAACACCTATCTCTGTTCCCACCATTCCTTCCAATGGCTCCCTGGATCCACATCCTTTGGCTTTGACTTCTGGCACTTCCTCGGCTCCATCTTCTTCTTTGACCCCAAGATACATTCACGCTCTTAGTCACTCGAAATCTCCATCCACCAACGGAGACCTGCCCACTCGACCCAGAGAAGGATACATGAAGGCCAATAGATTTTCTGATGAAGAAAAACAATGTAATCGAAACAGAAGGGCTCTCCGCCCAATTCTCCTCCACCTAATTAAAAATGGACACTTTGATACAATGGTATAATGATATAATGTCGAGGTATTAGTTCCAATATCATCCTGTGTGTCTCTCCATAAAGAAAACGTTTCTGAAACCTGCCAATGCAGTCACCTTTCAGCAATTTTATTTGTACAGAGTGACAGGTTGTGTGATGGACGAATGCACGAGGGGGTGGCACTGCTGGCCGATCAGCATGTACCCGCCTTGTCTTTGCCACTTAATACATCCTTGGAAGCCATAGCCACCGTATTTCCTTGAGTCGTACCAAGGAGTTTGTTTTCCTGGAAAAACCTATGATCAATCAGATCTTTATGCTCTCATTGAACAGTTGCCGTTTCGCTTTTTTAATCATGGTGGATTTAAGTGGAAATAATCCCTTCTGGGGTGGTGATGATATTGTTGGGAGAGGCTATTCTGTAGAGCAGATGCTCTTGGATCACAACCTTTCTCTCCTCAATACTGGTTCTTACACTTATTTCAATGCCCCTAGTCAGCCTTTTACTGCTTCAGATCTCTTTATCTGCTTTCCTTCACTTTTCTCTTACTTTCCTCAGAGGGCTGATAATGACCCACGAGGCAGTGATTATTTTCCTATCATTTTGAGAGACACTGGCCGTGATCGAAGCCACCCAACCCACGGGCCTCGATAGAAGCTGGACCAGAGTTACTGGCCATCTTTCACTGCTCTCTCGGAGCTTGATCCTACCGTCGTCTGTAAGCCATCAACAGACGACTGCGTGGGATACGTGACTGATTGTATTGTCCAGAAAGCTGCTCAGTGTATTCCTAAAGGCTCGACAAGGTTTCAATGGCATCCTCATCCGTCGTGGACTCCTGTCTGCCACATAGCACATAAGGCTCAAAAAAGGGGTCTGGGATACACTTTCAAATCGCATCGCGTTTCAGGAGACCCATCCACATGATCGGGAGGTAAGACGTCAAAGCCAGGAGGAACCTTGGATTAAGTTCACTACCAGCACCTCTTACACAACCAGTTCCAAAATGATATGGGACAAGATTCGGAAGATCATGGAAAGTGTACTTCTTTCGAATCTTGCTTTCTGATGACGAGAAAGTTGCTGATGCCTTGAACATCGCCGATACTCTTAGCAAAAGCTTTTCTCGTGCCACTAACATTTCTGGTTCACCCCTCAAATTTTAACCATCAAGACTCAGACAGAGCAATCACTCTTCCCTTTCGGGTTGATTGCCCCTTTACAATGGTGTAACTTAAGCTTCCTCTCCACCAGTCTTGCAGTACCTTGATTAAACCTGATGATATTCATTACCAGATGGCGCGCCATCTATCTCTTGCCTGTCTTGCTGTTCTTCTAGTTGATTGTAACCGCATCTGGCAGGAGAATGTTTTCCCAATGCTTGGCGCCATGCTATTGTACTCCCTTTTCCCACACCTGGGATATATAACAAGATTTCTTTGAACTTCCGTCCATTTGCTTCGGTTAACTGTCTCTGTAAGATCCTAGACAAGACAAGTAATACTTGTCTTGTTTATTTCCTTGAATCAAACAAACTTCTTTCGCCCATCCAGTGTGGTTCCGATGACAGCGTTCCACCGTGGAGCATCTGATTCGACTTTAAACGTCAATCATGAAGACCTTTCTCAAGAAAACCATGTTTCTGTATTTTACCTTGAGAAGGCTGATGATACTACGTGGAAGTATGGCATTTTGCGAGACCTCCACTCATGTGGGTTGCGTGTCCGTTTGCCCATTGTTTTCAAACACGTTTTAATGGAGTGGCGACTCAACTTTGTGTGGTTCCGAAATTTTCCTTTCTTTCCATAGGAACGTGGAGTCTTCAGAGCTGTGTCTTGAGAATCACACTTTTCAGTATAAAGATTAACGCCATCACTGGACAACTCTCTCCTACAGTTACAAACGGACTTACACATCCAGTGTCAGTCATCGAGCATGAGGTTTATTAAGTGACAGCTACAGAATGCCCTTAATCCAATACTGAAGTGGACCACAATAAATAGTTTTACCTTTTCTCTCTATAAAACTGTTTGCATGCACTTTGCCACCAACGAGATGTTTACCTTGATCACGAGCTCCATCCTGATGAAGTTGTGTTTCCTGTGCTCCCTAAAGCAAAGTTCTTGGGGCTTATCTTTGACCGTAAGCTGACCTTTATACCACACATCAAGCAGCTATGCTTCAAGTGTACAAGGGCATTGAACATTCTCTATGTCCCCTCTTCCACCTCTTGAATAATGGATCAATGTTCTGTGCTAAAGATCTATCGTGCCATTGTTCAATCAAAACTGGACTATGGGTCTCTGGCCTATGGCTCTGCCAAGACCTCGGCCTTGAAGATGTTGGACCTCGTTCACCATCTGGGGCTTCAGCTCTGCACGGAGGCTTTTCACATTTCTTTAATCTAAAGCTTGTACACTGAGACCCATAAACTTCCTCTACATCTCTGCTGTTTCCGACTGTCTTTCCAAAAAAATACTTCAAAACTTTGATCCTTACCACAGCATCCTTTCTGGAGTTGTGTTTTCCTTCCTCAGTGGGCCACAGCATCCTACCTGGAGTTGTGTTTTCCTTCCTCAGTGGGCCACAGCATCCTACCTGGAGTTGTGTTTTCCTTCCTCAGTGGGCCACAGCATCCCACCTGGAGTTGTGTTTTCCTTCCTCAGTGGGCCATGCTTTTTGGGAATAGACGGTCTGCCATTGTTCCAAGTATTCTTCGTATCCAGGTATAGCTGGCTGAATTGGGTCTATCCTTGGATGACGTTGCTGTCTCCACTGGTCCGCTCATCCCACCATGGGGCATTACCACCCCCACCCCACCTGTGTTCTTTCTTTGAGTCATCTGAGGAAGGCAAATACTCCCGATTGGAAGTTCCGTCTTCTATTTGCCGAACATCTTTCAAACCATCCTTCATACCGATGGTTCGAAATTAGCTGACTCTGTGGCTTGTGAAATGTTTTTTTGTAGTTCGGTGGTTGCAACCCTCTCTACAATCTCTGTGTTCACTGGTGAACTGTATACCACTTCTCTCGCCCTGGATCATGTATAAGCTATGTAATACACGAATTGTACTATTCATACCGACTCGCTTAGCTCTTTACTGGCCCTGGATTCGCTTCACGTTAGTTTTCACCCTGTTCTTAATGATATTCAGGACCGCCTGACTCTTTTCTTTTTATCATCCAATTATTATGGATACCAGGCCACGTTGGTATTCGCGGGAACGAGCTCGCTGACATCGCAAGTAAGTCTGTCTGCTTTAGTGCTATCACTGCCCTGTTTATCCCAAACATGGACTACGGGCTGCATGACTTCAAGGCTCGGCTCCACGCCAATTGGCAGCTGACTTTGACTGAGCAACATGACAACAAGCTTTTCTATTGTTCTTTGGCCGTCTTGCTTCCGTTAGGATCGAATGAAGGAATTTGTCCTGGCTACGAATCCTGGTGGTGACGAGTACGAATTACTCACAGATTTTCATTCGTCATCTTCTTTTATCTGGGACTGATGCACCAATGTGTCATTGACAATGGTGACACTGTCAACCTCAATTGTATTTTTAAATTTTTAAGGGCCACTGGCTTTTTTAAACTCTATTTAAGCTATTAATTTGAAAATTGAACTTTGTTTAGTTTTAAAATTATTCCTTTTACGTATTTTAATAATTTTACTTTTTTATTTTAACAGGTCCGGCATGGCCACGTGGTTAAAACACTCGACTCGTAATCCGAGAATCG
>NC_134834.1:16986394-17083045 GCF_004210375.1 Tachypleus tridentatus
ACAAATGTATCTTTGGTTACATTATTGGCAGGCATGTGTTACCTAGTTACCAATCCATGATTTTACAAATGTATTTTGGTTACATTATTCAACAGGTATGTGTTACCTAGTTACCAATCCATGATTTTACCTAGTATGTCTTTGGTTTGCATTACCTTCCTTGGGTATGTGTTGCCTGGTTACAATCCATGATTTTACTGTAAATGTTGTCTTTGGTTTTTATTCCACAGACATGTGTTACCTGGATCCACCAATCCATGATTACACAAATGTATCTTTGGTTTACATTATTCAACAGGTATGTGTTACCTAGTTACCAATCCATGATTTACTACAAATGTATCTTTGGTTACATTATTCAACAGGTATGTGTTACCTAGTTACCAATCCATTTTACTACAAATGTATCTTTGGTTACATTATTCAACAGGTATGTGTTACCTAGTTACCAATCCATGATTTACTACAAATGTATCTTTGGTTACATTATTCCAGCAGGTATGTGTTACCTAGATTTACCAATCCATGATTTACTACAAATGTATCTTTGGTTTACATTATTCAACAGGTATGTTTTAGTTACCAATCCATGATTTACTACAAATGTATCTTTGGTTACATTATTCAACAGGTATGTGTTTACCTAGTTTAATCCATGATTTACTGTAAATGTATCTTTTTACATTATTCAACAGGTATGTGTTACCTAGTTACCAATCCATGATTTACTACAAATGTATCTTTGGTTACATTTATTCAACAGATATATGTTACCTAGTTACAATCCATGATTTACTACAAATGTATCTTTGGTTACATTATTCAACAGGTATGTGTTACCTAGTTTACCAATCCATGATTTACTACAAATGTATCTTTGGTTACATTATTCAACAGGTATGTGTTACCTAGTTACCAATCCATGATTTACCACAAATGTATCTTTGGTTGCATTATTCAACAGGTATGTGTTACCTAGTTACCAATCCATGGTTTTCCTGATGTATCTTTGGTTTACATTATTCAACAGGTATGTACCGTAATGACCTAGTTACCAATCCATGATTTACTACAAATGTATCTTTGGTTACATTATTCAACAGGTATGTGTTACCTAGTTACCAATCCATGATTTACCACAAATGTATCTTTGGTTACATTATTCAACAGGTATGTGTTACCTAGTTACCAATCCATGATTACTACAAATGTATCTTTGGTTACATTATTCAACAGGTATGTGTTACCTAGTTACCAATCCATGATTTACTGTAAATGTATCTTTGGTTACATTATTCAACAGGTATGTGTTACCTAGTTACCAATCCATGATTTACCACAAATGTATCTTTTGGTTACATTATTCACCACTTAGGTACATGTTACCGTTACCAATCCATGATTTACCACAAATGTATCTTTGGTTGCATTATTCAACAGGTATGTATTACCTAGTTACCAATCCATGATTTACCACAAATGTATCTTTGGTTTGCATTATTCAACAGGTATGTATTTTGGTTACCAATCATGAGATTTACCACAAATGTGTATCTTTGGTTACATTATTCAACTGGTATGTATTACCTATTGCCAATACATGATTTACTACAAATGTATCTTTGGTTACATTATTCAACAGGTATGTGTTACCTAGTTACCAATCCATGATTTACTACAAATGTATCTTTGGTTACATTATTCAACAGGTATTGTTACCTAGTTACCAATCCATGTTTTACATGTATCTTTGGTTACATTATTCAGGTACATGTTGCCTAGTTACCAATCCATGATTTACCACAAATGTATCTTTGGTTGCATTATTCAACAGGTATGTATTACCTAGTTACCAATTCATGATTTACTACAAATGTATCTTTGGTTGCATTATTCAACAGCAATGTTGCAATTCACGATTTACTGTAAATGTATCTTTGGTTACATTATTCAACAGGTACATGTGTTAGCCATTCATTTTCAACATATCCATCTAACTTCTAAGCTTTTATAGATATTTATAGCCATCTGTATGGATATATAATCCAGGAGGTTTACAGTATATTAAGTGTTAAGATAACATTAGAGTAGATTCAGGCTACTTTCAAGAAGAATGGAAGAGATGGGTGGAATCATAGATAATGTGTAGAATTTCGTTCTGCTGTATTTAATTCAACAGAAACTCAGTGAAATGTTTGAGTTCAGTTCAGTTAATATGTTGTGTGTCCTTCTTTTACTTTGTAACTGTAGATAATGTTTCAGGTATTGTTGTAACATATTTAATCAAAGTGTCCTTTGGGATTTTACTCCAAATGTCTCTGACACACTCTCATAAAGTTTCTGTAGAAGTAACTTTTGATTTGTCAAGTTTGGTCTATCAAATCCAGGCTTACTCAACTGGGTTGAGATCAGTCTCTTGGGACCATTGTATCATTTAAATGACCAGCTTTGTTTTCTCAGTTAAGTAATTTCTGCATGGGTTGGATGAGTTTTGGGTCATTGTCTTCTGGTAGTAGAAACTTTTGATAATACACAAACCCTGGGTATACCATGATGGATCAGTATCCATCGATTTATAAATATCTCCTCTCATATGCAGAATGACACCCTCAAACCCTACCACTGCCTCCCTGTATGTACTATACACTTAGGTGAGTTTCTTTTACTAGTACACAACCTAAAATTGAACAAAAGCTCAAACTTAGATTCATCTGTCCAACACTTACTTTTAAATCATCAACAGTCCTGTTTTTAGTAAATTTTCAGTGTCTAGTAATGTTGGAGGTCAAAGTAAAGGTTTTTTTGCACTGCATCACCAAATATTCCATTCTCATTGGGTCTTCTTAATACTAGTAGAACTGGACATAATTTGCTTTTATTTGTTTTATCTGCTTAAGATCAGTAGCTGTCTTCCTTCTAGAAGACACATAAACAAGATATAACATCAGTATCATTGAGTTAGGTGTTCCTCTTCCTTTTTCCTATTTCAAATTCACCAGTCTCAGTCTCATGATCTAGGGGCATACTTGACGGTAGTGTTTGGGAGGAACATTTCGGTTGCCTTTGTTGGGTGTCAACCAGCATCATAAACTCTTTTTGTACCCTCTGCCTACTTGTACAATTCTGTATTTCATGGACTGTGGCATGACAACAAAACTTAATATATAGATAGACTGTCTTTATGAAGGTTTTGGAGTGCTATTAAATTGATATCATATACTGGTACAATATACTAGTGCCCTTGAAGCTTTATTTACTACATAGTTAAGACACTGTATGTGGTACCATGATAGTTACTTCAGGCTTCCAGTCTCATCAGTATGATTCTTTCAAGAATCCTTACATGACATACGATACAAGTATATGGGGATTCTAAAGAATGATAAGTGTTTCACCTTGTAGTTAATTGTTAACAGGTACGTGAAGCATTACCATAGCGTTGATTATATTCTCTAATGGCATGTAAAATTAGTCTCCATGGAAAAACAAAATATTCTCCCTATCCCAACAGTTTTGTAACTGACTGTAACAAACATCTGGAAATATTATTCTACATCGTTACAAGTAGAGGACTCCATTTTCCCGGACAGATATCAAACAGTGTTATGTTAAGTTATAGGTGTATGAATGATTACTGTGAATGGTATGATAGTTATTTTAACATCATTGTGTGTGTTGTAATAATTTATACATCTATGGTAGTTAGATAAATTAATTCAGCATCTACCTGTGGAGAGATAAAAATTTCCACCTGTGTAGTTAAACCGTAATTGTGTCGTTGGTTGACTCATAACAACATAACATGGGCAAATTAATTTGCAACATCACACTGGTTGGTAGATAAATTTATTCATTTATGGCATCCATATGGTGGTTAGGACTAGACTGTAACACTACCATTGGATGAACGTAATTGGCCTCAACCTCCCACATGTTAGAGATTAATTTATTCATACCACTGTACAGGCAATTTTATCTCTCATGCAGTTAGGAAAGGCTGACACTCGATATCATGGCACAGATCTTTCCTCAACATGGTTAGTGGGATTAATTTATAATATCTCCTGTGTAAGTTAGAAAATTAATCCGACATCACTTCTCAAAAAACTTCCAAAATAAAACAAAAACTATAACTATTACATATTTCGACATGCTTCATGCAGATTAAGTCTTCATTTAATATTAAACTTTAGTATTGCAGATATAATCTATACATAACATTTCTGTTTTCCCAAAACGTTTTTCATTTGAATGGGACTGGAACAGGAACCATTGAGGTTCAAAACCATTGTTAAATTTTACCTGGGGTGCAAGACAAGATATATTCCTGATCATCTCTTCTTCATGCATGGATCTGGATGTTTGTGGGATACGTGATCAAGCAATTTAGGATTAGGAACGATGGTACGTATACCAATAGCGCTTTGTCAGTCTTTACCTATCTATCCACTTTTACTGTTGTTATGCCCAAACATATGTTTGTCAAATGTGTCTTAAGTTTGTATGAATCGACAGGTCTGTATCGGAACGTCTGTGTCCAGCGATTCGGCCATGGGGCATAGTGAATGTGACCATTCAGTTCGACTTGAGGAATTAGAGGCAGATCTCATGTAAGTTTTTTATTTTTTTGTTTCTTGAATTTATGTAGATATATTAGAATTGTTCAGTGGAAACGACCCACTAGACTGTAATGATTATGGTTTGTGCAATAACACTGAAAATAAAACTAGAATATCAGCTGTGCTTTAACGGAAAGTGTAGGTTGTGACCTTGTGCGTTGTCGCTTTTATTATTATTTCTTTAAGTTGTTGCATTGCAAAACCAATAGATCCTTTTGAATTCCAACACATTGACGGGCTCTTGGTTTTGTTTTTTTTTAATTTCGCGCAAAGCTGTACGAGGCCTATCTCTGCTAGCCGTCCCTAATTTATCAGTGTAAGACTAGAGGGAAGGCAGCTAGTCATCACCACTCACTGCCAACTCTTGGGCTACTCTTTAACCAACGAATAGTGAGATTGACCGTCAAATTATAACGCCCACATGGCTGAAAGGACGAGCATGTTTGGTGCGACGGGGATTGAACCCACGATCCTCAGATTACAGGTCGAACGCCTTAACTCACCTGGCCGTGTCGGCTCTCGGGCTCTTGGAAATAACTTTACTAATGTCTAAGTGTTGAAAAGCATTAGGTCTAGTTTTCAGGCTGCAGATTGATAGGTCCGACGTTTAAGATGTAGTTTCGCTGAATCGTATCTGTATTTTCTGGTGTGGGCGTATTATGAAAGTGACGCTCTATCTCTTTATTCGGTTCAAAGAATCAGACAAGATCCTTGTAGCGGTAGGTGTTTCCAAATGACTATCCCACCACTGGTCAGTAGTTCCAAATAAGAGATAACCATGACTTTTGAACTGTAGGGAGTCTTTGATCTGACCATTTAGTTCACGAGCACATAGGGTGTTGTTAAGGTCGACTTGAAGTTTCAGATTAATTTCAAAGATTCTTTACCTGTTATCGAAAATTATGTGTTTATGTACTGGATAAAAAAATCTGGCGAAAAATAATTTTTTCGTTATTAGCGATTGATTCAGCGGCTTTCGTTATTAGCGTTGAGTTAACGGCTTGGAAAATTTAATTTCAAAAATTAGTGGAACTATATATTTTTTATGAATAACGTTGGGTATTTACGCCTAATTGAAACGATTAACGTTGGGTATTTACGCCTAATTGAAATGATTAACGTTGGGTATTTACGCCTAATTGAAATGAATAACGTTGGGTATTTAAGCCTAATTGAAATGAATAACGTTGGGTATTTATGCCTAAATGAAATGAAATTTCCTCAAGTTTTTGTTTCCAGTTAAAACGATCGAGGATACAATGTTTGTTTTGAACGTATATATGTGAGGAAATTGTAGCTCAAACTTAAATTTATCCAATGTTTTAACTTAAGCCAAAACAGGTGTTATTTAATTAGTTGAACGAATGGTACAACTGTCAAAAGTTAGAGAAAATAGATGTCGGATTTATTGATAACTGATTTAAATAACATATTCAGTAAATCACGCCATGTATTTTAAAAAAAATGTTTTTTCTAATGATGCACATTGTGGCTAATGCTTTTGTGTAACTGTTTAAAACAAGTAGGCCTACTGGATTAATATTTTATTTTGTCTTACTTGTAACACACGCTTAACGTTGTAAACAAAAACACTGACCAAAAATCTCAGACAAGCGTGCATGCACACAAAAAATTGAACAATTTTAAGGGTTAATTTTAAATTTATTACGATAGCTTCAGAATATAGGTTTAGAAGTAGGTTTGTTTTGAAGCTATAACTCTCCAACTCTATTATTTGTCACAATGATCAGTTAGTTGTTAAGTGTAACTTTGGTGTTCATGGCTGATTTATTATTCTTTTAGGATGACGAAATGTGAGCTGGCTAAGGCCTTAAACAGGGAAGCTGGCTGTAAAAGCACAATATCAGAAAAGGACCAACTGATTAGGGATTTACACGACCGTATTAGAGAACTTTGAGCACAAGGAAAATGACATATGGTACGAAACTAAAGTCGTTCAATTTGAAGACAATAGAGAGTTGGGTAATAGTTCTGTGCTTATTGTAACTCTAAGAACTCACGAGTCTACAATAGCATGTAGAGAGTTGGGTAATAGTTCTGTGCTTATTGTAACTCTAAGAACTCACGAGTCCACAATAGCATGTAGAGGTTGGGTAATAGTTCTGTGCTTATTGTAACTCTAAGAACTCACGAGTCTACAATAGCATGTAGAGAGTTGGGTAATAGTTCTGTGCTTATTGTAACTCTAAGAACTCACGAGTCTACAATAGCATGTAGAGAGTTGGGTAATAGTTCTGTGCTTATTGTACTCTAAGAACTCACGAGTCTACAATAGCATGTAGAGAGTTGGGTAATAGTTCTGTGCTTATTGTAACTCTAAGAACTCTGAGTCTACAATAGCATGTAGAGAGTTGGGTAATAGTTCTGTGCGAATTGTAACTCTAAGAACTCACGAGTCTACAATAGCATGTAGAGAGTTGGGTAATAGTTCTGTGCTTATTGTAACTCTAAGAACTCACGAGTCTACAATAGCATGTAGAGAGTTGGGTAATAGTTCTTGTGCTTATTGTAACTCTAAGAACTCACGAGTCTACAATAGCATGTAGAGAGTTGGGTAATAGTTCTGTGCTCATTGTAACTCTAAGAACTCACGAGTCTACAATAGCATGTAGTTAGAGTTGGGTAATAGTTCTGTGCTCATTGTAACACTAAGAACTCACGAGTCTACAATAGCATGGTGAGAGTTGGGTAATAGTTCTGTGCTCATTGTAACTCTAAGAACTCACGAGTCTACAACAGCATGTAGAGAGTTGGGTAATAGTTCTGTGCTCATTGTAACTCTAAGAACTCACGAGTCTACAATAGCATGTAGAGAGTTGGGTAATAGTTCTGTGCTCATTGTAACACTCAAGAACTCACGAGTCTGGCCAATAAAGCATGTAGAGAGTTGGGTAATAGTTCTGTGCTCATTGTAACTCTAAGAACTCACGAGTCTACAATAGCATGTAGAGAGTTGGGTAATAGTTCTGTGCTTATTGTAACTCTAAGAACTCACGAGTCTACAATAGCATGTAGAGAGTTGGGTAATAGTTCTGTGCTTATTGTAACTCTAAGAACTCACGAGTCTACAACAGCATGTAGAGAGTTGGGTAATAGTTCTGTGCTTATTGTAACTCTAAGAACTCACGAGTCTACAATAGCATGTAGAGAGTTGGGTAATAGTTCTGTGCTTATTGTAACTCTAAGAACTCACGAGTCTACAATAGCATGTAGAGAGTTGGGTAATAGTTCTGTGCTTATTGTAACTCTAAGAACTCACGAGTCTACAACAGCATGTGAGAGTTGGGTAATAGTTCTGTGCTTATTGTAACTCTAAGAACTCACGAGTCTACAATAGCATGTAGAGAGTTGGGTAATAGTTCTGTGCTTATTGTAACTCTAAGAACTCACGAGTCTACAACAGCATGTAGAGAGTTGGGTAATAGTTCTGTGCTCATTGTAACTCTAAGAACTCACGAGTCTACAATAGCATGTAGAGAGTTGGGTAATAGTTCTGTGCTCATTGTAACTCTAAGAACTCACGAGTCTACACATAGCATGTAGAGAGTTGGGTAATAGTTCTGTGCTCATTGTAACTCTAAGAACTCACGAGTCTACAATAGCATGTAGAGAGTTGGGTAATAGTTCTGTGCTCATTGTAACTCTAAGAACTCACGAGTCTACAATAGCATGTAGAGAGTTGGGTAATAGTTCTGTGCTCATTGTAACTCTAAGAACTCACGAGTCTACAATAGCATGTAGAGAGTTGGGTAATAGTTCTGTGCTCATTGTAACTCTAAGAACTCACGAGTCTACAATAGCATGTAGAGAGTTGGGTAATAGTTCTGTGCTCATTGTAACTCTAAGAACTCACGAGTCTACAATAGCATGTAGAGAGTTGGGTAATAGTTCTGTGCTTATTGTAACTCTAAGAACTCACGAGTCTACAATAGCATGTAGAGAGTTGGGTAATAGTTCTGTGCTTATTGTAACTCTAAGAACTCACGAGTCTACAATAGCATGTAGAGAGTTGGGTAATAGTTCTGTGCTTATTGTAACTCTAAGAACTCACGAGTCTACAATAGCATGTAGGTAGAATTAATTGTGTGCTTATTGTAACTCTAAGAACTCACGAGTCTACAATAGCATGTAGAGAGTTGGGTAATAGTTCTGTGCTTATTGTAACTCTAAGAACTCACGAGTCTACAATAGCATGTAGAGAGTTGGGTAATAGTTCTGTGCTTGTAACTCTAAGAACTCACGAGTGAAAGCACAGCAGAATATGTAACAAAATGTAAACCACACTACAGTTAACATATCCAGTGACGGTGAAGCCTTTAGTCTAACATCAGGACTACAGGCGTACGAGATGGGATGGGTCTGTGAGATATACGATAGCGACCTAGTTTGCAATACGTACGGTCATTAGGGTAAATTTTCAGTTTTCATTCAGGAAAAATTAGAATCAGAAAATATAACTTCATAAACTCATTTAGGCGAAATTTGTGTAGCCCCGCTCCCTGAAAAATCCCCGTACGCCTATAACCAGGACTTACCAGAGGGCTAGAACTTGTTTTGTATGTTTTTTGTTTGGTTTGAATTTCGCGCAAAGCGACTTGAGGGCTAACTGCACTAGCCGTCCGTATAATATAATTATTTCCTTCAGAGATTGTACATTAAAAAAAAAATAAACCGAAACTGGGGCCTTTTCTGAAAATCATTGAACCTTTTGCGCGTGGTCTTGTCTATTAACTCTTTTTAAGGTCTGTACAAAGGAAATGTTATTATACATGCTGGGCCTGGCATTGGCCAAGTGTGTTAAGGCGATGCGACTCGTAATGAGGGTCGCAGGTTCGTATCCCCGTCGCGCCAAACATGCTCGCCCTTTCAGTCATTGGGGTGTTATAAAGTGACGGTCAATCCCACTATTGGTTGGTAAAAGAGTAGCCCAAGAGTTGATGGTGGGTGGTGATGACTAGCTGCCTTCCCTTTAGTCTTACATTGCTGAATTAGGAACACTAGCACTGTTGTTTTGTTTCTCTTAATTTCGCACAAAGCTACTCGAGGGGCTGTCTGCGCTAGCCGTACCCTAATTTAGCAATGTAAGTCTAGAGGGAAGGCAGCTAGTCATCACCACCCACTGCCAACTTTGGGCTACTCTTTACCAACAAATAGTGAGATTGACCGTCACATTATAACGCCCCCACGGCTGAAAGGGCATGCATGTTTGGTGCAACGGATTCGAACCCGCGACCCTCGGATTACGAGTCAGCCTAACACTCTTGGCCATGCCAGGACAGAACTAGACCACAACAAATATAGTTGTGGTGGTACTGTTTTAAAATTATAGACGTGAACATTTCTTGATAAATGTAACACAGAAATAAAAGAAAATTAAAATTTAAATCCCAGTGTAAAGAACGCCGTCAACTGAAATCATTTCATTTGTAATTTATCCTATTGAAATGGGTAATTTTTGTACAAACGATGCTGACAGAGCATCCTATACATTTCATAAGTGAAATAATACTTTCATAAGTATTCAAAATTAAATATTTTATGTTCGTTTCTAAAATTCATGTTATGAAGTATATTTCACCCTCTGTCCATTTTGTATTTTTGTCATTTCAAAACAAATTCATCTTTTGAAACTTTGTGAAAAATGTGACTTATTTCTTGAAACAGTTTCGTTTTCTAGTGAAACGGATCAGCTCAGTGGTGACTCTAAGATTCGACATTCGATCCCTACAGTTTGCACAGAACAGATAGCACATTTTGAAGTTTTGTGCTTATCAAGAAAAAGCTATTTTCAAAACTTTACAAGTGAACAATTATTGTAAATCTAAAGTTTAAGGTAATATATCTTCGAAATGTCGCGCGAAGCTGCTCGAGGAGCTATTTGAATTTGTCATGGGCTCTCTGAGTTAGCTGTTCCTCATTTCGAAGTGATAAGCTTTAGGGAAGGCAGTTGTTTTACACCACCGACCCGCGACAAAAAGTGAAATTGACAGTGACATTATAACGCTCTCAAGGCTGAAAGAACAAGCATATTCGTGATGGGATTCGAATTTGTGGCTTGCAGTTTGCGAGGCGAACACCCTAACCACCAAACCCAAAGTTTAAGGTGAAAGATAAAACTTTTATATTTACAAATATTTTAAACCTTATATTTCTCATTTGAATCAACATGAGTTCATCTGTCTTACAAAAGTTTGGTTTGGCCCAGCGATAGAGCTCTGAATTTGATCTGACCTGATCCTTGTTCGAATCTTTGCAATACCACAAACTATTCCGAGCTTCTTAAATTGTAGATGCATTATTAGAGTAGCAATCGACCCTTGGCACGGAGGATGGGTGATAGGAAGCTAGTGACCGGTTATCATCTCTCTGTCCACTTGATTAAAATTACGAACAGAGTCAAGAAGCCATAGTAGGTTGACCCTAAATAGAAAATAGAAATCGTTTTCTCCACATAACGTCAATGTTCTTGTATAATAGCTATAAATGAAATATCAGACTATTATTTGCTTTTAATTCCAATTAAACCTTCAAAGGTCTTATTAAATATATATATATTTATGTAGGCATTCGTCTAATCAAAAACCACCAGCGCTCAGCGCTTCCAGGAAAAGTGTAGAATTCTTCAAAACCTGAACCGTTTTCTGAACGAAGAAGTCATGAAACTGTCTCATCTTCTGAACGAAGAACGGAACCACAGTGAGAGACAACATCTGTAAGTAATAATCCTACACGTGCCACAGATTAAGGTGCAGTAAGTGTATCTTTCATGCAAAGAAAATCTGTCATAATGAATCGATAACCCATGTCCATCGAGCAACAGTGCCACAGTTAAATTACAGATAATGTATTTTTTTTGTCCAAATGTAACTTCAAAGAAGTCGTACCGCAATGTCTGGGAAATGTTATAAACAACCATATTACATTTTCTATTTACTCTTTGCTTATTTACATTGTGTCTGTGTTTCCAGGACAGCTACATTACCTTTTCTAATACGGAAAACCTTATATCACTGCTTTCTCAATATATTGTTAAACCTGTTATTACTTAAAGTTGTTTTAAATATTTTTATCACAGCTTTAGGTATGAAGATCACGTGTAAACTGTACAACTTTAAACAGTAATTATAAGTTTAAAGGCTCCAACCCTGAAAACGATCTTAGGTTAGTTTAATACAACATAATACATTTTCAACATGCTCAAGTGATGTAAAACCATTGTAATAATTATTCACTTAGTGGAGTAATGGAGTCATTAAAAACTACATACAGACGTAAAGTTACTGGTAGTTATTTGTAAAAAAACAATTCACACAACTAGACGTAAAGTTAGTTAGTTATCACCATTAGATTCCATCTAGGAACATTGGGCCGCAATCGCTTGCGGATTCTTCAACAAGTATTTAAGTGAGTAGGTTGTTGGCCCACTGCACCGAGCCGTCCCTAATTTAGCAATGTAAGACTAGAGGGAAGGCAGCTAGTCATCACCACCCACCGCCAACTCTTGGGCTACTCTTTTACCACCGAATAGTGGGATTGACCGGCACATTATAACGCCACCACGGCTGAAAGGGCGAGCATGTTTGGCGCGACGCAGCACGAACCCGCGACCCTCGGATTACGAGTCGCACGCCTTACGCGCTAGGCCATGCCAGGCCAGACGTAAAGTTACTGGTAGTTATTTATAAACATAACAGTTTACACAACTACACGTTAAGTCAGATATAGTTAGTTATAAGGAAAATAATTCATACAACTAGGCTTAAGAAAAAGTTGCAACAAGTGGTCAGACAAATTAAATCGTTGCTAGGATTGTATGTAACAGATGAATCGTTACTAGGATGGTATGTAACAGATGAATCGTTACTAGGATGGTATGTGTAACAGGTGAATCGTTGCTAGGATGGTATGTAACAGGTGAATCGTTACTAGGATGGTATGTAACAGGTGAATCGTTGTTAGGATGGTATATAACAGGTGAATCGTTGTTAGGATGGTATATAACAGATGAATCGTTACTAGGATGGTATGTAACAGGTGAATCGTTGCTAGGATGGTATGTAACAGGTGAATCGTTACTAGGATGGTATGTAACAGATGAATCGTTCCTAGGATGGTATGTAACAAATGAATCGTTGTTAGGATTGTATGTAACAGATGAATCGTTACTAGGATGGTATGTAACAGGTGAATCGCCGTGCTAGGATGGTATGTAACAGGTGAATCGTTACTAGGATGGTATAACAGGTGAATTGTTTGTTGAGATGGTATCTAACAGGTGAATCGTTCTTGCTAGGATGGTATGTAACAGGTGAATCGTTACTAGGATGGTATATAACAGGTGAATCGTTGTTAGGATGGTATATAACAGGTGAATCGTTGTTAGGATGGTATGTAACAAGTGAATCGTTACTAGGATGGTATCTAACAGGTGAATCGTTGTTAGGATGGTATATAACAGGTGAATTGTTGTTAGGATGGTATGTAACAGGTGAATCGTTACCAGGATGGTATGTAACAGGTGAATCGTTATTAGGATGGTATGTAACAGGTGAATCGTTACTAGGATGGTATGTAACAGGTGAATCATTGTTAGGATGGTATGTAACAGGTGAATCGTTGTTAGGATGGTATGTAACATGTGAATCGTTGTTAGGATGGTATGTAACAGGTGAATCGTTACTAGGATGGTATGTAACAGGTGAATCGTTGTTAGGATGGTATGTAACAGGTGAATCGTTGTTGTGGATGGTATGTAACAGGTGAATCGTTACTGTAGGATGGTATGTAACAGGTGAATCGTTGCTGGATGGTATGTAACAGGTGAATCGTTGTTAGGATGGTATGTAACAGGTGAATCGTTACTAGGATGGTATGTAACAGATGAATCGTTGCTAGGATGGTATGTAACAAGTGAATCGTTGTTAGGATGGTATGTAACAGGTGAATCGTTACTAGGATGGTATGTAACAGGTGAATCGTTGCTAGGATGGTATGTAACAGGTGAATCGTTACTAGGATGGTATGTAACAGGTGAATCGTTACTAGGATGGTATGTAACAGGTGAATCGTTGTTAGGATGGTATATAACAGGTGAATCGTTCCTAGGATGGTATATAACAGGTGAATCGTTGTTAGGATGGTATGTAACAGGTGAATCGTTACTAGGATGGTATGTAACAGGTGAATCGTTGTTAGGATGGTATATAACAGGTGAATCGTTCCTAGGATGTTATGTAACAAATGAATCGTTCCTAGGATGGTATGTAACAGGTGAATCGTTGTTAGGATGGTACGTAACAGGTGAATCGTTACAGAATCGTTGTAGGATGGTATGTAACAGGTGAATCGTTGCTAGGATGGTATGTAACAGGTGAATCGTTACTAGGATGGTATGTTACAGGTGAATCGTTGTTAGGATGGTATATAACAGGTGAATCGTTGTTAGGATGGTATATAACAGATGAATCGTTACTAGGATGGTATGTAACAGGTGAATCGTTGCTAGGATGGTATGTAACAGGTGAATCGTTACTAGGATGGTATGTAACAGATGAATCGTTCCTAGGATGGTATGTAACAAATGAATCGTTGTTAGGATGGTATGTAACAGGTGAATCGTTACTAGGATGGTATGTAACAGGTGAATCGTTGCTAGGATGGTATGTAACAGGTGAATCGTTACTAGGATGGTATGTAACAGGTGAATCGTTGTTAGGATGGTATCTAACAGGTGAATCGTTGTTAGGATGGTATATAACAGATGAATCGTTACTAGGATGGTATGTAACAGGTGAATCGTTGCTAGGATGGTATGTAACAGGTGAATCGTTGTTAGGATGGTATATAACAGGTGAATCGTTGTTAGGATGGTATGTAACAGGTGAATCGTTACTAGGATGGTATGTAACAGGTGAATCGTTGTTAGGATGGTATATAACAGGTGAATTGTTGTTAGGATGGTATGTAACAGGTGAATCGTTACTAGGATGGTATGTAACAGGTGAATCGTTACTAGGATGGTATGTAACAGGTGAATCGTTGCTAGGATGGTATGTAACAGGTGAATCATTGTTAGGATGGTATGTAACATGTGAATCGTTGTTAGGATGGTATGTAACAGGTGAATCGTTGCTAGGATGGTATGTAACAGGTGAATCGTTGTTAGGATGGTATGTAACAGGTGAATCGTTACTAGGATGGTATGTAACAGGTGAATCATTGTTAGGATGGTATGTAACAGATGAATTGTTGCTAGGATGGTATGTAACAAGTGAATCGTTGTTAGGATGGTATGTAACAGGTGAATCGTTGTTAGGATGGTATGTAACAGATGAATCGTTGTTAGGATGGTATGTAACATGTGAATCGTTGTTAGGATGGTATGTAACAGGTGAATCGTTGCTAGGATGGTATGTAACAGGTGAATCGTTCCTAGGATGTTATGTAACAGGTGAATCGTTGCTAGGATGGTATGTAACAGGTGAATCGTTACTAGGATTGTATGTAACAGGTGAATCGTTGTTAGGATGGTATATAACAGGTGAATCGTTACTAGGATGGTATGTAACAGGTGAATCGTTACTAGGATGGTATGTAACAGGTGAATCGTTGTTAGGATGGTATATAACAGGTGAATCGTTGTTAGGATGGTATGTAACAGGTGAATCGTTACTAGGATGGTATGTAACAGGTGAATCGTTGTTAGGATGGTATATAACAGGTGAATTGTTGTTAGGATGGTATGTAACAGGTGAATCGTTACTAGGATGGTATGTAAAAGGTGAATCGTTACTAGGATGGTATGTAACAGGTGAATCGTTACTAGGATGGTATGTAACAGGTGAATCGTTGTTAGGATGGTATATAACAGGTGAATCGTTCCTAGGATGTTATATAACAGGTGAATCGTTGTTAGGATGGTATGTAACAGGTGAATCGTTACTAGGATGGTATGTAACAGGTGAATCGTTGTTAGGATGGTATATAACAGGTGAATCGTTCCTAGGATGTTATGTAACAGGTGAATCGTTCCTAGGATGGTATGTAACAGGTGAATCGTTACTAGGATGGTATGTAACATGTGAATCGTTGCTAGGATGGTATGTAACAGGTGAATCGTTCCTAGGATGTTATGTAACAGGTGAATTGTTGCTAGGATGGTATGTTACAGGTGAATCGTTACTAGGATTGTATGTAACAGGTGAATCGTTGTTAGGATGGTATGTAACAGATGAATCGTTGCTAGGATGGTATGTAACAAGTGAATCGTTGTTAGGATGGTATGTAACAGGTGAATCGTTGTTAGGATGGTATGTAACAGATGAATTGTTGTTAGGATGGTATGTAACATGTGAATCGTTGTTAGGATGGTATGTAACAGGTGAATCGTTGCTAGGATGGTATGTAACAGGTAAACTATCAAATAATCGAATATTTATATTTTTCTCCTTAGGACATTGTTTGAGTTGCAGGAAGAGATCGAACAGTTCGAGAGAGATTACGTCTTCCTCCTCCAGTCTTCCATCAGATTCACATTTCGAGATGGTTGCGAAATGATGGAAGTTTATCAATACGGTGTAGACAGGGTAAGTAGACAAATACGGTGTGGACAGGGTAAGTAGACTTTACCTCATTATCAATACGGTGTAGACAGGGTAAGCAGACTTTAGCTCATTATCAATACGGTGTAGACAGGGTAAGCAGACTTTAGCTCATTATCAATACGGTGTAGACAGGGTAAGTAGACTTTAGCTCATTATCAATACGGTGTAAACAGGGTAAGTAGACAAATACGGTGTGGACAGGGTAAGTAGACTTTAGCTCATTATCAATACAATGTAGACAGGGTAAGTAGACTTTAGCTCATTATCAATACGGTGTGGACAGGGTAAGTAGACTTTAGCTCATTATCAATACAGTGTAGACAGGGTAAGTAGACTTTAGCTCATTATCAATACGGTGTGGTCAGGGTAAGTAGACTTTAGCTCATTATCAATACAGTGTAGACAGGGTAAGTAGACTTTAGCTCATTATCAATACGGTGTGGTCAGGGTAAGCAGACTTTAGCTCATTATCAATACGGTGTAGACAGGATAAGTAGACTTTAGCTCATTATCAATACGGTGTAGACAGGGTAAGCAGACTTTAGCTCATTATCAATACGGTGTACACAGGATAAGTAGACTTTAGCTCATTATCAATACGTGGTGTACGGTGTAGACAGGGTAAGCAGACTTTAGCTCATTATCAATACGGTGTAGACAGGGTAAGCAGACTTTAGCTCATTATCAATACGGTGTGGACAGGGTAAGTAGACAAATACGGTGTGGACAGGGTAAGTGGACAGGGAGGCTTTAGCTCATTATCAATACGGTGTGGACAGGGTAAGTAGACTTTAGCTCATTATCAATACGATGTGGTCAGGGTAAGTAGACTTTAGCTCATTATCAATACGATGTGGTCAGGGTAAGTAGACTTTAGCTCATTATCAATACGGTGTAGACAGGGTAAGCAGACTTTAGCTCATTATCAATACGGTATAGACAGGGTAAGTAGACTTTAGCTCATTATCAATACGGTGTGGACAGGGTAAGTAGACTTTAGCTCATTACCAATCACAGGTGTGGTCAGGGTAAGTAGACTTTAGCTCATTATCAATACGGTGTAGACAGGGTAAGTAGACTTTAGCTCATTATCAATACGGGTGTAGACAGGGTAAGTAGACTTTAGCTCATTATCAATACGGTGTAGACAGGATAAGTAGACTTTAGCTTATTATCAATACAGTGTAGACAGGGTAAGTAGACTTTAGCTCATTATCAATACGGTGTAGACAGGGTAAGTAGACTTTAGCTCATTATCAATACGGTGTAGACAGGGTAAGTAGACTTTAGCTCATTATCAATACGGTGTAGACAGGGTAAGTAGACTTTAGCTCATTATCAATACGGTGTAGACAGGGTAAGTAGACTTTAGCTCATTATCAATACGCTGTAGACAGGGTAAGTAGACTTTAGCTCATTACCAATACAGTGTAGACAGGGTAAGTAGACTTTAGCTTATTATCAATACGGTGTAGACAGGGTAAGTAGACTTTAGCTCATTACCAATACGGTGTAGACAGGGTAAGTAGACTTTAGCTCATTATCAATACGGTATAGACAGGATAAGTAGACTTTAGCTCATTATCAATACGGTGTAGACAGGGGTAAGTAGACTTTAGCTCATTATCAATACGGTATAGACAGGATAAGTAGACTTTAGCTCATTATCAATACGGTGTAGACAGGGTAAGTATACTTTAGCTCATTATCAATACGGTGTAGACAGGGTAAGTATACTTTAGCTCATTACCAATACAGTGTAGACAGGGTAAGTAGACTTTAGCTTATTATCAATACGGTATAGACAGGATAAGTAGACTTTAGCTCATTATCAATACGGTGTAGACAGGGTAAGTAGACTTTAGCTCATTATCAATACGGTATAGACAGGATAAGTAGACTTTAGCTCATTATCAATACGGTGTAGACAGGGTAAGTATACTTTAGCTCATTACCAATACAGTGTGGACACGGTAAGTAGACTTTAGCTTATTATCAATACGGTATAGACAGGGTAAGTAGACTTTAGCTCATTACCAATACGGTGTGGTCAGGGTAAGTAGACTTTAGCTCATTATCAATACGATGTAGACAGGGTAAGTATACTTTAGCTCATTACCAATACAGTGTGGACAGGGTAAGTAGACTTTAGCTCATTATCAATACGGTGTAGACAGGATAAGAAGACTTTAGCTCATTATCAATACGGTGTAGACAGGATAAGTAGACTTTAGCTCATTATCAATACGGTGTAGACAGGATAAGTAGACTTTAGCTCATTATCAATACGGTGTAGACAGGATAAGAAGACTTTAGCTCATTATCAATACGGTGTAGACAGGATAAGTAGACTTTAGCTCATTATCAATACGGTGTAGACAGGGTAAGTATACTTTAGCTCATTATCAATACGGTGTAGACAGGATAAGAAGACTTTAGCTCATTATCAATACGGTGTAGACAGGATAAGTAGACTTTAGCTCATTATCAATACGGTGTAGACAGGATAAGAAGACTTTAGCTCATTATCAATACGGTGTAGACAGGATAAGTAGACTTTAGCTCATTATCAATACGGTGTAGACAGGGTAAGTATACTTTAGCTCATTATCAATACGGTGTGGACAGGGTAAGTAGACTTTAGCTCATTATCAATACGGTGTGGACAGGGTAAGTATACTTTAGCTCATTATCAATACGATGTGGTCAGGGTAAGTAGACTTTAGCTCATTATCAATACGGTGTAGACAGGGTAAGTAGACTTTAGCTCATTATCAATACGGTGTAGACAGGGTAAGTAGACTTTAGCTTATTATCAATACGGTGTAGACAGGGTAAGTATACTTTAGCTCATTATCAATACGGTGTAGACAGGGTAAGTAGACTTTAGCTCATTATCAATACGGTGTAGACAGGATAAGAAGACTTTAGCTCATTATCAATACGGTGTAGACAGGATAAGTAGACTTTAGCTCATTATCAATACGGTGTAGACAGGGTAAGTATACTTTAGCTCATTATCAATACGGTGTGGACAGGGTAAGTAGACTTTAGCTCATTATCAATACGGTGTGGACAGGGTAAGTATACTTTAGCTCATTATCAATACGGTGTGGTCAGGGTAAGTAGACTTTAGCTCATTATCAATACGGTGTAGACAGGGTAAGTATACTTTAGCTCATTATCAATACGGTGTGGACAGGGTAAGTAGACTTTAGCTCATTATCAATACGGTGTAGACAGGGTAAGTAGACTTTAGCTCATTATCAATACAGTGTAGACAGGGTAAGTAGACTTTAGCTCATTATCAATACAGTGTAGACAGGGTAAGTAGACTTTAGCTCATTATCAATACGGTGTAGACAGGGTAAGTAGACTTTAGCTCATTATCAATACGGTGTAGACAGGGTAAGTAGACTTTAGCTCATTACCAATACGGTGTGGTCAGGGTAAGTAGACTTTAGCTCATTATCAATACGGTGTGGTCAGGGTAAGTAGACTTTAGCTCATTATCAATACGGTGTAGACAGGGTAAGTAGACTTTAGCTCATTATCAATACGGTGTGGTCAGGGTAAGTAGACTTTAGCTCACCACAGTTTCAAAATCTCACCAACATTTAAAACATACAACATCACACAATATTTTGACATGACCAACATTTAAAACATACAGCATCACACAATATTGTGACATGACCAACATTTAAAACATACAGCATCACACGATATTGTGACATGACCAACATTTAAAACATACAACATCACACGATATTGTGACATGACCAACATTTGAAACATACAGCATCACACAATATTGTGACATGACCAACATTTAAAACATACAGCATCACACAATATTGTGACATGACCAACATTTAAAACATACAGCATCACACGATATTGTGACATGACCAACATTTAAAACATACAGCATCACACAATATTGTGACATGACCAACATTTAAAAATACATACAGCATCACACGATATTGTGACATGACCAACATTTAAAACATACAGCATCACACAATATTGTGACGCGACCAACATTTAAAAACATACAACATCACACGATATTTTGACATGACCAACATTTAAAACATACAACATCACAATAATATTGTGACATGACCAACATTTAAAACATACAACATCACACGATATTGTGACATGACCAACATTTAAAACATACAACATCACACAATGATATTGCGGACATGACCAACATTTAAAACATACAGCATCACACAATGTTGTGACATGACCAACATTTAAAACATACAACATCACACAATATTGTGACATGACCAACATTTAAAAACATACAGCATCACACAATATTGTGACATGACCAACATTTAAAAACATACAACATCACACAATATTGTGACATGACCAACATTTAAAACATACAACATCACACAATATTGTGACATGACCAACATTTAAAACATACAACATCACACGATATTTTGACATGACCAACATTTAAAACATACAACATCACACAATATTGTGACATGACCAACATTTAAAACATACAACATCACACGATATTGTGACATGACCAACATTTAAAACATACAACATCACACGATATTGTGACATGACCAACATTTAAAACATACAGCATCACACAATATTGTGACATGACCAACATTTAAAACATACAACATCACACAATATTGTGACATGACCAACATTTAAAACATACAACATCACACAATATTGTGACATGACCAACATTTAAAACATACAACATCACACGATATTGTGATCTGATCAACGTTTGAAACATACAACATCACACGATATTTTGACATGACCAACATTTAAAACATACAACATCACACGATATTTTGACATGACCTACGTTTGAAACATACAACATCACACGATATTTTGACATGACCAACATTTAAAACATACAACATCACACGATATTTTGACATGACCAACATTTAAAACATACAGCATCACACAATATTGTGACATGACCAACATTTAAAACATACAACATCACACGATATTTTGACATGACCAACATTTAAAACATACAACATCACACAATATTGTGACATGATCAACGTTTGAAACATACAACATCACACGATATTTTGACATGACCAACATTTAAAACATACAACATCACACGATATTTTGACATGACCAACATTTAAAACATACAGCATCACACGATATTGTGACATGACCAACATTTAAAACATACAGCATCACACAATATTGTGACATGACCAACATTTAAAAAATACATGCAACATCACACGATATTTTGACATGACCAACATTTAAAACATACAATATCACACAATATTGTGACATGACCAACATTTAAAACATACAAACATCACACGATATTGTGACATGACCAACATTTAAAACATACAACATCACACGATATTGTGACATGACCAACATTTAAAACACATACAAAGCATCACACGATATTGTGACATGACCAACATTTAAAACATACAGCATCACACAATATTGTGACATGACCAACATTTAAAACATACAACATCACACGATATTGTGACATGACCAACATTTAAAACATACAACATCACACGATATTGTGACATGACCAACATTTAAAACATACAACATCACACAATATTGTGACATGACCAACATTTTAAACATACAACATCACACGATATTGTGACATGACCAACATTTAAAACATACAACATCACACGATATTGTGACATGACTAACATTTAAAACATACATACAACATCACGATATTGTGACATGACCAACATTTAAAACATACAGCATCACACAATATTGTGACATGACCAACATTTAAAACATACAACATCACACAATACTGTGACATGACCAACATTTAAAACATACAACATCACACGATATTGTGACATGACCAACATTTAAAACATACAACATCACACGATATTGTGACATGACCAACATTTAAAACATACAGCATCACACAATATTGTGACATGACCAACATTTAAAACATACAACATCACACAATATTGTGACATGACCAACATTTAAAACATACAGCATCACACAATATTGTGACATGACCAACATTTAAAACATACAACATCACACAATATTGTGACATGACCAACATTTAAAACATACAGCATCACACGATATTGTGACATGACCAACATTTAAAACATACAACATCACACAATATTGTGACATGACCAACATTTAAAACATACATCATCACACGATATTGTGACATGACCAACATTTAAAACTTACAACATCACACGATATTTTGACATGACCAACATTTAAAACATACAACATCACACAATATTGTGACATGACCAACATTTAAAACATACAACATCACACAATATTGTGACATGACCAACATTTAAAACATACAACATCACACGATATTGTTTCATGGCCAACATTTAAAACATACAACATCACACGATATTTTGACATGACCAACATTTAAAACATACAACATCACACGATATTTTGACATGACCAACATTTAAAACATACAACATCACACGATATTTTGACATGACCAACATTTAAAACATACAGCATCACACGATATTTTGACATGACCAACATTTAAAACATACATCATCACACGATATTGTGACATGACCAACATTTAAAACATACAACATCACACAATATTGTGACATGACCAACATTTAAAACATACAACATCACACAATATTGTGACATGACCAACATTTAAAACATACAACATCACACAATATTGTGACATGACCAACATTTAAAACATACAGCATCACACGATATTGTGACATGACCAACATTTAAAACATACAACATCACACAATATTGTGACATGACCAACATTTAAAACATACAACATCACTGAATATTGTGATCTGATCAACGTTTGAAATATAGAATATGACACACATTTTGACTTTGACCTGGCCGTTATCTACATGGTATTCCGATGGGTCAACGGGTTCTTAAGATCCATCAATTATCAAAATAGAATAATCAGAGTTTTGATATTAAACTAAAACAACGCAATAAATGTTTGTTTAGAAGAGAAACATTTATCAGTTGAAATTTTTTTATCCGTTAGTAAAAACTCAAATTTCTATGAAAATCCTATTCACGTACTTAATTAGGCCCGGCATGGCCAAACGTGATAAGGCGTGCGACTCGTAATCTGAGGGTCGTGGGTTCGAATCCCCATCGCACCAAACATGCTCGTCCTTTCAGCCGTGGAGGCGTTATAATGTAATGATCAATCCCACTATTCGTTGGTAAAAGAGTAGTCCAAGAGTTGGCGGTGGTTCCCTCTAGTCTTACACTGCTAAATTAGGGACGGCTAGCACAGATAGCCCTGGAGTAGCTTTGTGCGAAATTCCAAAACAAACAAACAAATATTTCACGAAAAAAAATTATCTTTAAATGCTTAGTTAACTATCTTTTAAAAAACAAAATCTCTGGCATCGGACCTGTAGGTCCCAGCCTTATTCTGAAAAGGGCCGTTTACCCAGTCACAGGGTATCTAATCAATCATAGTAAATTTTAAAAATCAATTCGCCAGCCGCCAGTGTAATCCGTCCTCGAGCCAATGTCTGGCTCATTTCACTTTCGCTGCTCTCGTCCAGTTCTCCCGTCCTTCCTCTCACTCACAAATACCCCACTCCATTTTTGAAATATTAAAAAACAAAGTAAAAATTCCACGGATATTTAAAAATTTTCTCATGTAAGGGGACGAAGAGGAACTACAACGTTCCTGAACACCCCAGTTGGAGAGAGAATTCTTCTGATTTCTCTCTCTCTAAACTAAACCCCTGCCACGTTATTTTGCGTTTGCGTTTTTTAAAAAACATTCCTCTGTTCTATGTAATGAACTAAGCCTAATGAACTAAGTCACTTGAAATAAGGACGTTTTATAAAGTTCAGACGTCACGATTACCAAAATATCTCCGATCAGTCGGAAGCTATTATAATCCTCCTGCCTCAATCCCCCGCAAATTTCAGCATTTGATAGTGACAGGGGGGTATACAGGGGGTGAAAATGTCAAAAGGAAAAGGGATACGTGAAAAGATTCTAGGCTCGAGTTCCGAGCACAATGTCTCCTGTTTTCCAGTTTTATACGTCATAATATGTCGTTTATTAAAGATTAAAATCGAAAAACGAGTGAGATGGATTGTTTTATCCCATTGTTTGTGTTTTAGATACATTGTTTAATGAAAACATTCTTCAGTTATGCCGAGAAAACCCACGTGTAGAGAAAAATATATCCCACAAATTAAAACATCACGAAACCATATACTGCTGTATACCATATATTCCCGACATCAGCAGAAATGTAACCAACATTTGGCAAAAACTAGTAAAAAATATGACATTCCAGTTAATACCAAATTTATTCAAAAACCAGGCACAAAACTGAGGTCTATACTATGTAAAAACTACACTGGCAAACACCACACCAACGTTATTTATAAAATACAACATGATTATTGCCACGACTTCTATATTGGAGAAACAAGTAGAAAAATGGAAACCAGATTCAAAGAACATAAAAAGTCACCTTCACACGTTTTCGAACACTGCAAATCAAATAAACACAACATAACCATAGAAAACACTCAGATACTAAATAAAGAAACAAACATAAACAAACGCAAAATTAAAAAAGCCTTACTTATACAACAAATCAAGCCCAAAATAAACCAATACAAAGGAACACCTTTATACCTATATTAATAAATATATCCAACAGCTAAGCACGCCCTCTACATTCCGACACTCAGTTACGCAACCCCTTTCAAACATATGGTCAGCTATCGGTCAGTTACCTCTTCCTTTCTTTGTGAACCTGACGATGACCGAAGACGTTGTTCGCTCCTCTACGTAAAATAATAATAATTTCGAAACCATTATTCATTGTTGATCAGTTCTTATCATGTAATGATCAGGCGTGGCCCAACGGTTAGCGTACCCAGACTGTGAATTTTAATATTCAGGGTCCGAATATCCAGTTTCTGCTTAAAGGTGTTAAACGCATTAGGACTATAGATACACGACAAGAGGGCCCGGCATGGCCAGGTGGTTAAGTCACACGACTCGTAATCTGAGGGGTGCGAGTTCGAATCCCCGTCACACCAAATTTGCTCGCCCTTTCAGCTGTGAGGGCGTTATAACGTGACGGTCGATCCCACTGTTCGTTTGTAAAAATGTAGCCCAAGAATTGGCAGTGGGTGGTGATGACTAGCTGCCTTCCCTCTAGTCTTACACTGCTAAATTATGGAGCTAGCGCAGATAGATCTCGTGTAGCTTTGCGCGAAATTCAAAACAAACAAACAAATTTGCTACTATTTTACGAAACGTCACCTAGCGTGGAAATTGGAAAACAATATCAGTTCAAACTGTCATATTTATTTATTTGTTAGGATATCTGTATCTCAGCCACTCAATAATAAGGTTTCATTTCAAAAATATCCTTACGAAATAAATGAGTTTCAAACAAAACATTCCAACGTTGACTGACTGTGTGATACTCTTGTTAGTTCTTCTAGAATATCACAAGAATGTGTGAAAATAATGTCACTAGTTTTTGTTTATCGAAATGTTTTCTTTAGGATATCCCACCTCAAAACATAAGTATGATTCGTAAGTATGGTGAGAAATTCCACCATGTGGAAGACAGGGGAATTGGAAATGATAAGAATGCGATTTTGTAGTAGGCTTAATGTTACGATTCATCGCATGCATTCATTTTAAAGTAGGCTTAGTGTAATTAGGATTCAACGTACGGTGTAACGAGTGACTTTTAAATTCGAAAAATAGAATTAGAAAAACAAAACACAAAAAAACACCATTGCACTTGACGATAGAGAATCATATTTTGTAGTAGGCTTAATGTTACGATTCATCGCATGCATTTATTTTAAAGTAGGCTTAGTGTAATTAGAATTCAACGTACGGTGTAACGAGTGAGGAAGAGAAATTTATCTGAAACAGAAAAAAAAAAATGCTCCCTGGTGGCAAAGCTGAATGTATGCGGAACAGCACCGCTAGAATCCGAGTTTCGATACCCGTGACGGGCAGATCACAGATAGCCCATTGTGTATCTTTGTGCTTATTTCCAAACGTACGAACAGAAGAAAATATATTTTAATTTTTCAAACATGTTCGCCCTTTCAGCCGTGGGGACGTTTTAATGTGATGGTGAATCCCACTATTCGTTGATAAAAGAGTAGTCCAAGAATTGGCGGAGGGTAGTGATGACTAGCTGCCTTCCCTCTAGTCTTACACTGCTAAATTAGGGACGGCTAAAGCAGATAGTCATCGTGTAGCTTTGCGCAAAAATCCAACACAAACAAACATTTATTATTGTTTTGGTGCTGTTATCTTTTGTGCAGTTGATGAATAATGAAACATTTGTTTTCTCTATGATTAAAAATATATAATAAAACCTTATATAACAATTAAACTGAGTTTGGATGCAGAATATTTGTGGTTATTAGCCTTCTTGTTGTCTTTTTTTAAAAAATAAAAATTATGTGAACATAAATAACTTAGTTATTGTTTTTTTTCTTTTTCAGCACAAAGCGAGAGTTTTATCTTTACTAGAGAAGGCTAGGAAAGTCAACCCATCCCTTCCCGCTTACGATGGGTAGGTTTATTGTGTCACCTTGACGATTTCAAAATCTCTATATTATTTAATTTTTGAAGTGAGAGGTATCTGTAACTTTCCGATACAGTGTTTGACTACGTTACATTAAACTTGTTTTGGAGTTTCTTCACGTCATTACAGTCTATGTTGCTATGTTCAATCATGCTCTATTTGACAACATTGTATCTCGATGACAGTCGTGTTTTCCACTCAAATGGCTCTACCACACACCATTCTTCCGTGTATGCTTTCCATAATCCATATAGTGTACGATAATGATGCCTTCCCAGCGAAGTTTTCAATATTTCGATCACACAGTAATTCGAAAACTTGACTATTATGTCTCCTATGGAATAGCTTATCTTTATTTCATTCTGAAGCTACTTTAAATACGCGATAGTTAAATGAGAGCAAACCTTATCTTGGCTAGTAAATATGCTTTTGGTCATTTTCCCGTACAATACCAGTATTTCTACGTTGACAAAGGGTTCAGAACGTTGATCTGATAATGTGAAAAGTTCATTTTTACCTTTATATTCACTTTTATAATCACTAACTTACCCTTAGCAGCGATTGTATCAACTGTTAATCACAAATCTATTCGAAAATATTTCGCAACTTGCTGTGTACCAGTTTTTAAAATTGTTTCACCCTTTGACCAGCAGGGAATGGCAAGTGGCGTATTATACTTATGAAGGAAATATATGCTTCATCTATTGTCACCAACACTACCATTATGCCCCGGGTCATACAGTTGATTTTTCTTTCCTGGGTATACCAAACAAACAACTTGAATACACGTAACTTCTGCGTTTTTCCAGAAGGAAATCTTTCTCGGTTATGTTGTGAATGTTGCCTGGAAAACATGGAAGGCTTTTACCACTAACGTTTGCGTTCGTGGATCCTCGTCTGTTACGAGACACTGCGCTTTGCTTACTATGATTAGGGTATGACTTGTTACAGGTCTCTTTCCGTATGGTCGTGACACCCCAAGTTGATTCACATTTCTTTTTTTCCCATGAAGTACAATGGATATCCTCGTCTTCTAAAACTCGAGACCTGAATATATCCTTATGATTTAAGTATATGAATATTATGTATCGAAAAGTGCTGTTACATAATTTTTCCAAAAGTAATTAGTTTTCAATGACGTGAAATTACCTACTAGTCGCTAAAATATTCTCAAAATGTAATCCTAATACATTTTTTTTCCACCGCGACTTTATACCTGCTGTCGTTGTTAGGTGATCTAGTGATCTACACGTTCAAAGTTGTTTTAATATAACGTATACACTCTTTCACACGAAGTATGGTCACTCTAATGGATATCTGGAAGTACCTGTGATGGCCAGAGAAAAGATAGCCCATTGTGTTGTTTTGTGTTTAATTTCAAATGAGTTGCGGTTGCTTTAGAATGTTACTATCAGGTTTCATATGTAAATTATGATTACTCTAACTAATTACCGTAATATTTGTTTGATAAATTACATGTTACTCTTGTGAATATTTGTAAGAATTATTTGAGGAATTTTTCTTACTCTAACGAGTTGCTGGAAGTCTCCAGAGATAAATTAAAGTTGCTATGGTGATTTACGTCTAAATCTCTTATAATCACGCAGATTTTTTACCGTATTTTACTTCTTGTTCTTTGTAGTTGTCAAAGCAGTTTTTAAAGACTGTAGATATTGTTTTGAAGGTTCTAACTTGCTGTCATGGTTTATTGTTTTACACGCACACACGTGTTGTCAGCGTTAACTAGGTTCCAACAATAACATTGTTTCGTTCTGACCTTCTCAAGTGATCATAATAGAATAGGCCCGGCATGGCCAAGCGCGTTAAGGCGTGCGACTCGTAATCTGAGGGTCGCAGGTTCGCATCCCCGTCGCGCCAAACATGCTCGCCCTTTCAGCCGTGGGGCGTTATAATGTAACAGTCAATCCCACTATTCGTTGGTAAAAGAGTAGCCCAAGAGTTGGCGGTGGGTGGTGATGACTAGCTGCCTTCCCTCTAGTCTGACACTGCTAAATTAGGGACGGCTAGCACAGATAGCCCTCGAGTAGCTTTACGCAAATTCCAAAACAAACAAACATAATAGAACCTTCGCTGACTTATAGATAAATATATTGGCTTATCCTAGCCTCCTTAAGTGGTCGTAATAATGGTTTTGTTTCTTGACGTAATACAGTGGTGAGTGTAAAAGGTCACCCTAAACAAAACACTCCATCCCCTCATTTGTATGACGAACTTGTTTTGTTCAGAGCAAAAATAAAAATATGAACCGAGGCTCGAATAACGATTTTGAAGTTATTTGCCAATGAGCGAAAACCGTTGTTCTGCGGAGCTAATTGAAAAACGTGATCCGGTTCGTTCAAAGAACGTTTTTTCTTGAATTAATGAAAACAGTAACTAACTTGAACATTACTTAAAGAAACAATATTTGAGTGTTCTTCTGGTTGAAGAATTCCCTTGCCTTCGCTTCTCAAAATATTATTTTTTATTAAAGACGTTTCAGCTTGAAGCTCTCTATCAGGTGAGAGCTCAAAGCTTCTTGTGAAATTTTGTGACAATTCGGTTAGTAGTAGAAACGCTAAGAAGAAAATTATATTAATCTAACGTTGCTGAACAAAGACACCTATAGGAGCTGCTAAATACAGAATACATAGAAACCGAAATCAAAAGGAAACTGCAAATGTTCAGAGTCTCAGCTGTTACTGAACGGTTTGCTCTGAATACAAAGAGGATTATCTTTTGCCATACAAAATGAAATTTGTGTCTCTGATTATGTTTCAAGCATTTTATCCGTTGTTAAGGTCAAAGATACGCGTGCTCTGTCTTCCACAGGTCACAAACCCTACGTTTTAGCGTTTTAAAGCCACAAACCTACCGCTGAGCCACTGTTGGTCGATAAACCCGTTATTGTCGAGTTTCTTCTTGGGTTATTATTTTTTCGTTGATAACCATGATTATCGAAGATTAGTGTGATAACCGTTAACATTTTAACACGGAAAAGAAGTCAACTTTAACACGTTAAAATCTTTTTTGCCGTTATTAATTAAAGTGTGTGTGTTTTTTTTTCGTATATCAAAGCCATAAAAGGTTACGTGCTCAGCCCACCGAGGGGAATCGAACCCCTGATTTTAACGTTCTAAATCCGAAGACATACCACTGTACTAGCGGGGGGCAGTTAATTAAGGATATATAAATAGTGCTATTTTTTTAAAGATACAATATAGAATTATTGAACGTTTATAGAACAAGTAATAGCAAAAATGGAGGAAAATGAGGGCTATGATATAAAAGTCTAATTGATAAACGAGTGTTACACTTAACCACAGTGAATGAACGTTGTTATATGGGGTTGCTTATGGAAGTCGCCCAGCACAGGTGGTTGAGGCGCTCGACTCGTAACCTGAGGGTTGCGGGTTCGAATCCCCGTCACGTCAAACATGCTCGCCCTTTCAGCCGGGGGCGTTATAATGTGACGTTCATTCCCACTATTCGTTGGTAAAGGAGTAACCCAAGAGTTGACGATGGGTAGTGATGACTAGTTGCCTTCCCTCTAGTCTTACACTGCTAAATTAGGGGGGGGGGCTAACGCAGATAGCCCTCGAGTAGCTTTGCGCGAAATTCAAACAAAAAACACAATTTGTTTGTTTGTTTTTTACTAGACATGGTCCAAAATAAATACATGAACGACCTCTAGCTCTAGAATAGAGATATATTAATTATAAAAAATATATTTTGGAAACAGAGATCGTATTCAGCTATAGATAAATGTTAACAAAATTTATTAAACGAACAGTGGGTGTGACATAGGCTATTAATGGTTACGTGTATTCTGTCATAAAGAGTATGTAAATATTTTACGTATTTTCAGTGAAAATTAGTCCAATTTTAACTGTTACACTTTGCCTTTTTTAGAGTGTCCAAGTTTATGACGCACGTGGATTCTTTAGGGTTTAAACACTGCATCTCAGACAAGGGTCTCATTCTACACTACATATGTCGCCAGCTTCATCAATTTTATTCAACGCACCTGATAACGTACAAACAACACGAGAACCATTGGAAGAACTATCTTCGTCGTCATGGTAACAATCTTCAGAGTACGGTAGGCAGCTGAGAGATACTACAAATGTGTATATTTACATGAAATAGCTGAGAGTTCTGTTGACCTTTAAAAATAGGTCAAAGTCTTTAAGTAAAAATTTAACCAATTTCCAAGTCTCTAAAGCCTGAAATAACGTGTGTAAAAATATTATTTTATCATTAAGTAACTATTTACATCAAAGGAAAAATTGTGTTATAAACCACTACAGTAAAACGTTGTATATACTGAAAAGATTACCAGAACACAGGCTATAATGTAACATATACGATGTACCCTGGGTTGTGGAGGTGGATGTGTTGTCGGACCCACATAGCGGTGGGGATACACCGTTTACCAATCTTAACCCCCGTTTGCTACTCTCGCGTGTTAAGAAAGATGACTTAACATAGGTTGAAAAAACGAGATGTGAGTAGTCAAGCCCACATTGTCCCACATCTATATCGCTCTTCGCTGCCTACAAACAATTGTTGGAAGGTGATTGCTTTCAGAAGAAATTCAGAAAAAAAGGAAGTCAATATGGTTGTACCAGTGGAGTTAAGTAAGGCAACCTTACGTATCTTCTGACACTCCCATTCCATCCCCTATTACAGTAGCAAAAGCTGAAATTAATAATGTAATAAAAATACAGTAGACAATTTATACTAGTATGAAAACCAACCAAATTATCTGAACTTGTATAACTTTCAGCTTCGTAGAATTTGCTATAATTACTAATTTTCAGAATTTATTTACCCTTCATAATAGCTTTTATATTTATATGTGATAATGGTGTTTGTCCCATGCTGGGACAACGGTAAGTCTTCGTATATACAACGCTAAAATCAAGGGCTCGATTTCCCTCGGTGAACATAGCAGATGGCCTGATGTGGTTTTGCTATAAGAAAAATAAACAATGGTGTTCATACACGCTAGAAATTAGTGCTATAGTGTTTGAGGAACCTGACTGAAAATTAAACAGTTTCTATCTGCAGGTAGTGAATAGTAAGAGTGGTGTGGAACGTTGTGGGTTTGAGCACCTACATTTTGCTCTCCTAACTTTTTCTTAGTTATTTTATGTTTACGCTTCTTCATTCAGCATGTGAGACTAGCAAACGGAAGTTAAGATGAGTAGACAATGTACCCTCACCGCTGGATGGGTCCTACTTGCATAGTCACCTTCATAACCCAGGGTACATTTCATGATAGCCTGTGTCCTGGTGATTTTTTAACATATGTGGCCTTTTTTTGTACTTGTTAAGGCATGTATAGATAATAAATATATATATACAATATAGAGATTGGAGGGCGAGTTTCCTTCATACAGACCTTTCCATGGTTTCTAGCCAACCCTCCATCGGTCATTTAAAGTAAGCTATTTTTTGTTTCTATTTTCCATTTTACCAGAAAGAATTGAAAAGTCTCGTGCGTGGAGGAATTCCTTCTCATCTTCGACATCTTGTTTGGAGCGCCCTCTGTCGACAAAAAGTGAAAGATGTAATAATTGAAAAAGGATGTCATTATTATAACAACCTCTGCAGTTTGGCCCCTGAATCAGAGGTATTTGGAAATCAAAAATGATTTTATACATTCTGAGCAACTACTTAAAAATTTACGTTTGTAGTTAAAATCATGTTTATCTTCTCGTGGTCTTTAGAAAATGACTCCTTCCTTTATTATATACCATTTTAGTATATTTTGATGTTTAATATTATTTTTTCTTCTTTTTTACAACGAAAAGGTGGTTTCCGAAAACAGACGACAAATAGGATTAGACTTGCTACGAACAATTCCAAATAACGTTCGTTTCAGTGACCCGAATGCTGATGGGGTAAGCAAATAAAACACAGTATGTAATTATTGGAATATGGATATTATTAATAACAAAAACAAATTTCGTATTAAAAGTCGTATAGATTCAATATTGTTCATATCTCGGTGTTTATTTCTGTTATTGTTTTAAATGATATGTTAAAATTTATTCAACAATATATCTAACAATGATATAACAGCAGAATATCACACATTTAGGCCCGGCATGGCCAGGTGGGTTATGGCGTTCGACTCCCGCTCACATCAAACATGGTCGCCCTTTAAGCCGTGGGGCGTTATAATGTAATGGTCAATCCCACTATTCTTTGGTACAAGAGTAGCCCAAGGGTTGGCGGTAGGTAGCGATGACTAGCTGCATTCCCTCTAGCCTTACACTACTAAATTAGGGACGGCTAGCACAGATAGCCCTCGTGTAGCTTTGCGCGAAATTCAAAAACAAACAAACGAACACGCCATTTATCCGATATTAATAAAGATAAAGTATCGTTGTCTTTGTAAACAATTACATGGCACTATGTCAATAATAAAAATTACATCGGTATTATTTTGTACTGTTTCATAATATCAAAAGAAGGTAACAGGAGTAACAGTAGATGTAATTTGATGACACCATCATTCTAACTCCTATAAAGTGTTAAGATTTAAATAACAGCACCTGGTGTTTTGCATATAAAGATAGACGACTGGTACAATCGAACATCTGTTGCCCATATGATAAACTATTTTCGTGCTCTACCTAAATGTCTAATTTTTTTTTAATATTATTATTACGCAAATGTTTTAAAGGGTGATTCCCCTCCCTGGGGAAGGCGGTTTATTAATATCAGTTGATAGTTTAATTGTTTAGCAATATAGATACTTAACAAAACTGAATTTTTATCCAGTTTTTACTTCACAGAATTCTTGTAATTTGAATTTTTTAGACTGTGAAATTTCAAAATAATTTTATAAAACACTCGTTTAAGAAGAAGGAAAACAATAATGATTCCTTTCGATTTAGAAGTGTTTTTTTCTGTTGTTGCTGAGACCCCTGTTTCGAGAGTATGTTATTTTTTATAGTAAATGTTGTCTGATTTGAAAGTTTCAAGGTTCACAGTCTCAACCCGATACGGCAGTTCGATATTTTTTAGAATCCATCTTCTTCAACAATCAAAACTACAAAACGTTTTAAATTCAGTTAAGTGGTACAAAATGCTCAGTTATTACACGTAAGTTTAATTTTCTTGGATGTAGTTTATTTAACTGTTTGCAGGTTCGAAAGATGCAGGAAGTTCTTCAAGCGTTTTGTCTCCACAACCCAAGTTTAGGCTACTGTCAAGGGATGAATTTTCTCGTAGGAATGTGTTTACTTTTTCTGGAACCAGAGGACGCTTTTTGGTGAGGAATTTTAAAAGTTTATATAAATGTCTCTTCCAATGTCAAAAATATTTATACGGCAAATAATTAGTGTTGGTTTGAAGTTACGTCTCGTAATAATTTCAATTTCGACATTTCAGGCGAACTTTTCATTAAAAACGATTTTTATAACTTGCTTATTTCTGATTTTGAATATTTATTTTTTATTTACGAAAGACGGGAACACCATGTGTGTTTTTCGCCGTTATTTAACATTTTCAACTGATATTTATAGTAGCAAGGTGTTATGTTACTTTGTAGTTTCAACCATAAGTGTAACCCATTAAATAAATATGATAATTACATTAGTATCACATGAAACGAACAAATGGCAGCAACGTAGTATTTCAGAAGGTTTGTTTGTTTTTGTTTTTTGAATTTCGCGCAGAGCTACACGAGAGCTATCTGCGCAAGCCGCCCATAATTTAGCAGTGTAAGACTAGAGGAAAGGCACCTAGTCATCACTACCCACCGCCAATTCTTGGGCTACTCTTTTACCAACGAATAGTGGGATTGAACGTAACATTATTATGACCCCATGGCTAAAAGGGCGAGCATGTTTGGTGTGACAAGGATTCGAACCCGTCACCCTCACATTAAAAGTCGAGTGCCTTAACCACCTGGCCATGCCGGGCCCAAGGAAACAAACATTTGTATTTTAGGATGTGAAAATGTTTCTATTTATTTTGTACTATATTTCCAGTTAATATTTTCATTTCAATTTAATTCAGGTGCGGCGCAGATAGCCCTCGAAATTTAAAAACCAAAAAACAAACAATTCACGTGCTTATTCCGACGTGTAACATCGTTTTATAATCAATATATGATATTAACTTACTTTTAAAATTAGTTATGTATTAAAATATAATCAAAACTTCTTCGTAAAAAATACTTTCTGAATCATGAAGTGAACAACTTATTCAAACTTCTTAATCTTTGGACACGGTATAGCGGCTTATAAGACAGCTCCGAGTTTTTACGTGTTTTCTATTTCAAGCAAAATGTTTTAGCTCACAGCTCCGTCATTTGTTGACCCGATTTGAAATCTAATTAGAATTTTGGACTCAGTAGACTAAACTCTTTGGATTTATATGTTTTTCATTCTCAAGATCTCGTACATAATTTACTCTAACTTCTGCCTGAAATAATTTCAGTTTGAAGGTAGGCTAATGGAGATCTTGGTGAATGATAAAAATGAATCGTGTACACGCGCACCTCACGCTTGGTATTGCTAGCGCGCGAACATACAGCCAATAAAAGAAGAAGAATAGGTGTGAAAGATTACTTTACTCTAATCACCCCTAAAAGAATTTCAAATGCTGCAGCTGTTGAGGATTCCCTTTTGTTTCCCGTTGTTTCTCACGAGACTCTTATCAACGTTGTTTCGTTTCTTACAAGTTATGGTCTTTTCTCGTACAAGGAATTCAAAACAAACGAAAAGCACTTTGACCTAATGTTGCTATTAAAGTATACGTGGTATAGACATTTCATCTTCTAAAACATTCAATAATTCTACCAGCCTGGAAATGTTTCCTAGTAGCACAGTGGTATGTCTGCAGACTGTAGAATCTGGGTTTCGATACTCATGATGGGCAGAGCACAGATAGTCCCTTGTGCAGCTTTGTACTTAATTACGAACAGCCTGGAAATAAAACGTTTATTTAAAACATATACACAAGCAAGTCTATAATGAAAACTTTAACATATGTATGACCTTTTGTCCACTTTTTTTTTTTTTTTTCTCTGTGCCTGAGACTAAATATATTGTATTGGTTATAAATACAAACAGCGTTAGTTGATAGATAACTTAGTATATTGTATTGCTTATCAGAACTGACGGCGTTAGCTGATAGATAATTTAGTGTACTGCATTTGTTATATATGACTCAGTTCCAGCCAATAAAGCCGACGTTAAGACTTTTGAAATTACAGAACATATTTACAACCTATATTTACAAAACCCGAGTGACATCAGAAAGTATTTTTTACTGGAATGTTTCGTTCTTTTTTAAAATTCTAATTTTTCTTGTTTTTCGCCAAACAGGTGTTTAGTGGCAGTAACTGAGAAATATTTCACACCAAACTACTTTGACCAAAATCTGATTGGTGCTCAAGCAGACCAGGAAGTTCTTAAGGATCTTTTGAAAGAAAAGTTGCCAAAGTTGCACAACCATTTGGAGTCCAATGATATCGAGATCTCCACAATTACGTTAAACTGGTTCCTAGCGGTTTTCTTTGACGCAGTTCCATTTGAGGTATGTTGTTCTGGGAAGCCATTTTGTGTCACCATCAAATTTCTCCCGAAATAAGTGCTATATGTATAAAGTAATTAATAATTTACTCAAGTTGTTAGATAACGATAACAGAGGTTGTGTAAAGAAATTGCCGAGTTTCTTATATTTACGTAATCGAGCCGGGCATGGTTCAATGGTTAGAGTTCCAGGCTGCGGATCGGAGGGTTTGAGGTGTGATGCTGTTGAACGCTCTTTGAATTTTCAGCTCTGGGCGCGTTATAGGACCAATACGGTCAGGTGATTGTGGAGCTCGACTTGTAATCTGAGAGTCGCGGGTTCGAATCCCCGTCACACCAAACATGCTCGCCCTTTCAGCCGTGTGGCCGTTATGATGCTACGGTCAATCCCACTATTCGTTGGTAAGAGTAGCCCAAGAGTTGGCGGTGGGTGGTGATGACTAGCTGCTCTCCCTCTAGTCTTACACTACTAAATTAGGGACGGCTAGCGCAGATAGCCCTCGTGTAGCTTTGCACGAAATTAAAACAAACAAACAAACAAACACCTCCCCCCTTCCGACGCTTGTTTGAAGTTGTTCCAAAGCACGGAAAGCAAGTGTGTAAGTTATTTAACACTTACTTTACTTATAAAGATTTCCAATAGGTGGCGGCATTTTCACTTCCAAGGTAAAAAATGTAATGATTCCCAAAATTGTCGCAGTATTTTAAACCAATAGGCATCCATTATTTTGTAATCACGTGTTTGAAACATCCAGTCCTATTAAAGATTTGTACAATATCTACGTATACTTTCTCCAAACCAAAATGTTATTAAAAACTTTACAGTGAATAACCATTAAATTTTAAAGTTTACATCATTTCGATACTAGAGGGCACTATAGTGCTATTAGGTGCATTTCAAACTTTGTTTTTGTAGTCCATTTAAGTATAATTTAACTTTAATCATTCATTTGTTTATTTTGCCATAGCTTTCCATCGTTTTGCTTTTGCCCTACAGAACTGTATATGGGTTTTTCCAATCAAAAATAGAAAATACGATGTTCAGTCGCCCTGTTAAATAGATTGCTGTATTGAATAAATTATTTTATGGTAATAAGGGACAAGTATTTTCACGTAATGGCGTCATTATTGGAAAACAGGGCCTGTGAAATCAGTGTGCCTGTCGTGGTCTGGTGGATAAGGTGCTCCAATTTCAATCATCGGATCGTAGGTGCGAATTCCCGTCAATAAACATGCTCATCCTTTTAGCCATGGGAGCGTTAGTAGTATGAGGGTTGCGGGTTCGAATCCCCGTCTCACCAAACATGTTCGCCCTTTCAGTCATGAGGGCGTTATAATGTGACGGTCAATCCCATTATTTGTTGGTAAAAGAGTAGCCCAAGAGTTGGCGGTGGGTGATGATGACTAGCTGCCTTCCCTCTAGTCTTACACTGCTAAATTAGGGACGGCTAGCGCAGATAGCTCTCGAGTAGCTTTGCGTGAACTTCAAAAACAAACATAGAAGCGTTGTGATCAGACGGTTAATCCTAGTATTTGTTGGTAAAACAGTAACCCCAATTAGGGACGATTTAGCGCAAATAGCACCCGAGTAGCTACACGCGAAAATAAAAACAAACCCAGTGAGTAATACGTATAACAATATTATTTTCAGCATGTATTATAACATGATACAGAGTAGCTACCTCTAAAATAGCTATTCAAATACGTAACAATACAGAATTAAGTTTTTTGTTGTTGTTTTACTTTCTAAGTAGAACAAACAATTATTTTGTTTTTGAAATTACAGAATTGCGTAACTTTCCTTCATTGTGGCTTCATCAGGACTAATAGTGAAGCCTCAATGATGAAATGTTGGCTGAAGTAATAGTTTTAAATCATAATCTGGAAAGTGTTCATGTCTTCCTAACTTTTATTATCAAACTGTCTAACACACTACAAGTTCTGATAAAAACAAAATATCTTAACGCAGACATTTTTATGGAATAAAGTCTGCTAAATTACACAATAAAAAGAAACTTTTGACATTTATTACACATTTATTTATTAAGAAAGGCGTCAGCTTATTTGGGCTAAGGAAAACTATTTATAGCTATTAATATTTGTTTCTGATTTAAAATGTCTGTTTTTGATGTACATAATAAATCTCTATTGAGTTGAAAATATACATGCACGCACAGTACATCTATGATGCTGTAGAATATCGGACGTCCGTAACGTTAAGCCTAATTTATACAAAAGTTCAAAGTGAAAGTTTACGTACACTCACAATACATCTATGACACCAGAAGATTGAACTTATATAATGTTAAGCCTAATTTGCAATAGGTTAAAATTGAGTTTACGTACACGCACAATACTTCTAAGACGCACAATACACGTAAGGCAATATAGATTATCTGGGATTTCATAACGTTAAGCCTAATTTATACAGGTGACATATTTACACCTTTTGTACACCATGTCAAAACAATAAAACAGCGCACGAGTCGTTTGATATGCCTTTAGGTCATACATACAGAGTTAACTTGTTTCTTACACTAAAAACCAGTATTTTTAAAATTTCCACGAACCTATTATTTCAAGAATGAAAACTAAATTTTTATCGAACAGAGATAGATGAACAAACTTGTACAAGCACTGAAAAAATTTCAGCTTTGATCAATCGAAGCCGAAATATTGGAGTGCCTCGTGCCAGAGAGCGGGAAATCCTTCTGAATTTGGTACTATATAGTTATTTTATAGAACATAAAAGGAACTGCACCAGTATTTGTACAGATAATTATACAGTTTCTATGTACACTGATTATATCCTCACGATTTCGAAACACTAAGTTCGAAAGACTCACAGAAATAATTTTTTGCAAAGAATCGGAATCTATTAATCAGTCTAAGATAACAAGTATTGCTTAAAACAGGTATAAGAAAAGAGCACTACGTATAACGGTGTCTCTTTCAAAGTAAGTCTTAACTACGTATGGTTTTGAGCGACTGCTCAGTGCGGACCAAACATGTTCCTCTGAAACTCGAGTCTTTCGCGTGTCACTAGACGATCATTCGTTTTTTACAGATCACGTAGTTTCAAGGGCCTCAGTTTCATCTCAACTCTGGTCAGTTGCACCCACTCGTGTTGGTCCATGTCGTACCACGTGAGTCCGATGTTATACCTGCCATTAATGTTGACGTATTGGCAGTGGTTGTACCACCATCCGCTCGAATAGTACACTGCGCAGTGGGTGCTACTGGCGTCATTGTCACGGTCGCTGGTACTGAAGGCCATCCTGTTATGATTCTCCATCGCGTCGGTTGCGTTTCCATGGTAACCACCAATCGTGAGGCGATAATTGTCGGCTTCGTTTTCGACGTAGAATAGGTCATATTCGGCAAAGATATAGCGACCATACGTATCCCACATGTCCAGTCGTAAGGTATAATTGTCAGAAGAGGTGATCTGGTGAATGGCCTCATTACCCAACCAATATTCCCCTGAAGGGTCACCAAATCCTTGTTTGTAGTCTTCCCAGGGTCTGTAAAAGTCCTGGGACCCATCATTCCTCCTTTGGATTACAGTCCAGCGACCACCAGCAGTATCCATATCGCAGTATATTGGGAAGGCGGACTCTGTTCCCTGAGGATGGATCAAATAAACACCACTCTTGTATTGGACTGGAGGCTTGGTGTCTTGGTCCATAGAACAATCTAATGCATGAAGAATAAACACGTTTGAAAATAGAGTAATATGTAATAAATAATGGAATAGTATCCACTAGATATTTATATACAAAACAGATACAAGTTTTCAAAATATTACAATTTTAAAAACGCATCTACATAATATTTTATTAAATATAAATAACGTCGATAGTCGCCACACCTGGAGGATAGAAGGTAACGTCAGTTGAATGAACTTTAGAAAGTGACAAAGTCAAAAAACAACATTAATTTGTGGACATAGGCTAATAAAAGATAATTTGTTTCATATGTAAAGTTTTGGGTCTTTTTACTAACAGTTGAATTTAATGCATTGAACGCAATCAACATACCTTGTGGTAACAAGTCAACAAACTTAGAAATCTCGGTCTTTAGATCACTGTAGAAGGACTTTATCTGCGGTAGGTTTGTAGAGATATTCTGGATTTGTTGTTTCATTTCTTCTTGTCTTTTTGCCCACTGCGAGAGGACTGATTTGTCAATTTTTGTCTCAACTCGAGTGTCCAGCTCGGTTACTTTGAGGTGATTGTTGGTAACCTGAGTCTGAAGTCTTCCTAACTTGTGCTCAAGGTTCCCCAGCTTCAGATCTTGCAGAAGTTCTTTATTGTTGGCTTTACATTCTTGTAAAGACTGGTTAAGGACCTCGTTTTGAACAGACAGAAGCCTGTAGTGGTTCCTTTGAACCTCAATTTTTAAGACTGAATAATCTTTTTTCAGTGTCTTGAGGACCCCATAATGGTCGCTCTGGTCTTCGCGGAGGATTTCGAAAGATGATTGCATTTGACCGATATTGAAGTCAGATTTTGAAACTTCTCTTTGCAGGTCCTGGATATTTTTATCTAATCGGTCTTCCAAGATCTCCAATGCTTCGAAAAGCTTAAGAGTTGGAGAATAAAGTTTGTCAACAACGGATACCATCTCTGTGACGTTCCGGAGTTGTTCTTTTGTGTCCCTAATATCCTGCTCAACAGTTCTAGTCCTGATTTCAGATTCTTTCATCTGTTTAATCAGATCTAATTGCTGCGTGTTCAGGGTGGTCGTTTGGTTTCCCACGAAATCGGTTCTACGTGATACAGCGTTCACGGTCAAGTTTATGGACGCGTGGTTTTGCTTTAACCAACGAACCTCACGTTCAAGCTTGACTTCCATCGCTTTCATGGCTTGTTGCATCATGGTAACTTCCATCTTCAGGTGTTTGTGGTGACGAAAATGGTGGTTGTTTTCTATTGAAAGAAGAAAAAAAAATCCAGTTAAATACCTGGTGTTGTAGGCCCCATCGATCTAATAATTCATTCTATTTATTTGTGTACATTTTACATCGGTCTTTGTAACACCTTGTTGGATTGCAAGGTGTGCGTGTGTGTTATATAAAAACACTATATGACTCCCCCATTTTCTACATTTACATCAAACAAAACTGATCATGTTATTGTCATTTTAATAAACAAAATTAAAACAATGAGCCAATCACAGCCCACTGACGACCTGACACTTAGAGCACGTGATGAAAGAAGTCTACTTATATTACCGTGAACGAGCACTTCGTAAAGTTACACTGTGAACAAACTATCCATAGGATGCTCCGAGTACGTGATGTTAAAAATGCAAATTACGATAAAAAAAAAAAACGAGACAAATAACAGAAGTCAGTTTTCGTTTACTCACCACCAGGATCGCTATAAGTAGTAAAAAATTCTTTTTCGTCACCCGAACCACTGCCGTCCAATAAACTTTCTAAAGTCAACCGTTTTACGTTCTTGTCATTTTTCTATAAAAGAGTAAAATATGGCGTTATTAATATTAAAGAAAAATACTGCAGGTTATAGAATGTACAGGAAATATTGAAAATTACCAATATGTGAGGAAGTACAAGAGAAACCGTAAAGTTTTGTATAAAATTGTAGTTTCAAAGCTTCGGTCACGAGCTAAGCCATCTTCAGCTATCTGCTCTGTCCACCATATTGTACCTCATATTGTTATCGCTGTCCCATTGGAAGACTTTATTCTAGAAAATGTTGAATAGATACGTTCAAAAATTACATCAAGATAAATCGGGAAAGATTCCGTTTGATCTACAACTTTAAATGATTTTAAAAGTAGGATTTTAGTGGACCAACTATTTTATAGCTGAATTATCAAATCAACCTTTCTATCATTATAATTCAACTGGTGAAAAAACAAACAAAATTTCGTTTTCTTCGCGAATTATTGTTTGGGTGCTGTTTGTTTGTTGTTGTTTTTTTTTTAAAGAATTTTCACGCAAGACTACAAACTAGTCCGGGGCTCAGCATGGCCAGGTGGGTTAAGGCGCACGACTCGTAATCTGAGGGTCACGGATTTGCATATCCGTCGCACCAAACATGCTCGCCCTTTCAGCTGTGGGGGCGTTATAAAGTTACAGTCGATCTTACTATTCATTAGTAAAAGAGTAGCTCAAGAGTTAACTGTGGCTGGTTCGAATCCCCGTCACACCAAACATGCTCGCCCTTTCAGCCGTGGGGCCGTTATGATGTTACGGTCAATCCCACTATTCGTTGGTAAGAGTAGCCCAAGAGTTGGCGGTGGGTGGTGATGACTAGCTGCTCTCCCTCTAGTCTTACACTACTAAATTAGGGACGGCTAGAGCAGATAGCCCTCATGTAGCATTGCGCTAAATATAAAACAAACCTTTGTTTCCTTCCGAAATGGCCCGGCATGACCGGGTGGGTTAAGGCACTCAACTCATAATCTGAATGTCGCGGGTTCAAATCCCTCGGGGAGAGGCATAGCCGACGGGCTGGGGGAGATAGCTAGTAATAGTATCCAGCACTAGCTCTTGTCTCAGGAGGGGGAATATGCCCATCATTCTTATAGCATGTCCACGATCCCAAGAAAGCGGGGCACGGATTTACTTTGGCAACGGAACGCAAACCACAAATCTTCCAATTCACAGTGATGTCGAGAAAACCCAGTTTTACAACCCCTTTCAAACATGTGGTCAGCTTCCGCTCAGTTACCTCTTTCTTTCTTGTGGACCTGACGATGACCGAAGAAGGTCGAAACGTTGTTCGCTCTTCTACGTAAAATATTTTCTTAACCCAAACGAGCCGTGTTTAACATATATACTTCCAATTCACAGTTCGGGGAAGTGAACCACTAGGCCACGCCTAGCCCTCTATAACACCATAGTGTGTTGCAATTATTCCATTTCATAAACATTACAACATATTTTCAAGCTGTATGTTAAGTAATCCAGTCTAGTGGCAATCTGTTCATTATACGTTGAGCGATTTAAACGACAGTATGTTCGAAATCGATCGGGGAATGTTCTGGCGTTCACGTGCTTTACGAGAAGAAAAAAAAAAATTCAGATTTGCATTCTAGGGGTCATTACAAAGGAGGGATAAAACCCCAGCTTGAAAATAAGAATAGGGGCAGACCGAGCAAGTCTCGCGGGCTAAACCTCACCTGAAAAGTTGGAATCCTTGAGTCGAATTCACGGCCTGTTGCTTTAATTCCAGCTTCGTCTTGTAGCAAGGTCACCTATGCAGGGAGAAACGACAGGTGGTTAGTGGGAGCTACGAAAAGCTATGGATAAAAAAACAAACAAAAAACTCGGAAACTGTAATATGCCAAATTCCTTCAGCTCCTTTAGAAATTATGTTGTAAAGTGTCTCATGAGCTGGAATGGTTTGAGACAGGGCATGCTTAACTTATAACCCGAGGCTACGAAATATGCACAGAGAACTTTCATTAACTTAATATACAATGGTAGTGAAAAATAGGGGTCGCACGTGTAGTCAGTGTACCTCAAGCTTGCTAGCTTGTTTTTTTTTTTAATTTCGCGCAAAGCTACACGAGGGGTATCTGCGCTAGCCGTCTTTAATTTAGCAGTGTAAGACTATAGGGAAGGCAGCTAGTCATCACCACCCACCGCCAACTCTTGGGCTACTCTTACCAATGAATAGTGGGAGTGACCGTAACATTATAACGTCCCCTGGCTGAAAGGGCGAACATATTTGATGTGACGGAGATTCGAACCCGCGATCCTCAGATTACGAGTCGAATGCCTTAACCCACCTGGCCATGCCGGGCCTTGCTTGCTTGTTTATACCAACTGCTAGCAAAGGTATTTTGTAGACGAGTTAGACATAGCCTGTATGGTGAAACAAAGTTAAAACGGCCAGTGACTGCAGGATAACATATGTAGAAAAACACTTGGAGAGCTGATCGATCTACAACGGTAGCTCAGGTGGAAAGAACGACATTTCGAAAGACGTTAAGTCTTTCATCCATGTCATGATTACTATTGTTGTAGGCTAGTCCTTTCAGGTGTCGCTCCTACCTAAGCATTTGCTACTTGTTCTAACAAAAGCATCTGCGACTTTCAGTGGTTTCACATGCCATTCACCGTCAGTAATAACGAGGAAAACTGAATTGACTATTAAAACACAGTAATGGGAAGTAATGCCTTTTAGAATCTCTTTTGGACATACTCGAGGACATGCGAACGTTTTACGGCGGGGGCGTCTGGAAAATACTTTTACAGACAGACAAAAATGTTTTGCCAATGACACCCGTCCTTCAACACATCAACTGATTAAACCGTTCTCGAAATTAGCAATTCGAGCAGTTTACCTAATTTGGAGTGACTGAAGAATGATAGATCGATCGCGATTTTAACATCAGAAAACAACTACTGAACCTATAGATCGATGTGATAAAACTGAGCACGGATAATCCGTAAACATGTTGTGATTTTTGTTTTCTCTAAACTTATCGGCCATTGTTGTTTTTCGAGATAGAGCGCCACTCTTTTCGCACATCGATTTATTTTTCTTTTGTAATGGGATTTCCAAGACAGTTTTATTTGCGTGACCTGAAAGTTGACCACCAGTTAGTCATTGCATCGTGGAATTAACGTCATGTCATATTGATGACAATACTGGTTGTACCCTGTTTCCATAGAAACAGTTCTGGTTCAGACATTGGCACCAATTTTAAAACCTAACTTTAAAGATGAGAAGTGCCATGAAGAATCATTTATACGATTGTAAACAAGCAGTTATTCGTTGCACGTCAATTTATATTTAAGTTATGTGGCAATTTGTTTTTGTCTTACTGTTTTCATAAACGACGGCACTTTCTGGTTTCGTAGGTATCGTAAACAACAAGTCTTTCTTATTTTGTTAGTTGGGCCTGGCATGGCCTAGCGCGTTAAGGCGTGCGCTTCGTAATCTGAGGGTCGCGGGTTCGCGCCCGAGTCGCGCTAAACATGCTCGTCCTTTCAGCCATGTGGACGTTATAATTTGACGGTCAATCCCACTATTCGTTGGTAAAAGAGTAGCCCAAGAGTTGGCGGTGGGTGGTGATGACTAGCTGCCTTCCCTCTAGTCTTACACTGCTAAATTAGGGACGGTTAGCACAGATAGCCCTCGTGTTGCTTTGTGCGAAATTCCAAAACAAACAAACAATTTTGTCAGTTTCACAATCAGACCTCACATTAAAATCTATCTTGAACGATATGCGAGAAAGAGCCAATAGAGGGAACTCAGCGTTTTTTTTTGTTTCTCAAGAATAACAAACAACGGAAGGCACACATACGTTTAGTGTTACAGAGGTATATTAACATTGGAAAACTGTTATATATGCATTTTTAAAACTACTAGTTTGAGACTTCATGAAACCGAAAACAATAGAAGAACCAAAACTGTATTATTATGCTGTTACTATTATTGGAGAGAGAGAGACGTCCGATGTCTCATCCGCGTGGTTCAATCAACATGCATTTAACATATAACCTCAAATCATGTGGAGTTTCTCACCCTCTTCAGTTTGCCTTGCAATACCTATCCTCTCATCCTCACTTCACTTGTCCCCCCTCTGATACAACAATTAAACAGTCCGTATTTTTCATCCAAGGGTACAAAGTTTGTTTCTCGTACCATACTTTCAGACTTAAACTATAAATCACTAAAATGAAATAAAATTTTGATACGAAGAAAGAACGTGATATTTCACTAGATTACTAAAACGCTGGGGGTCACTCAGTAAAAACATTTTTTTTAATCAAAATTTTTTTAGGCCGTTTACTTATTTACAGAACAAGTGAACTGACCCTTCTGTGTCCTTGTTGACGTCAGTTGGTCCAAGGAAAATATTTCACAGTTGTTTTCTAGACAAAAAAACCTGTTCTTTTGAGTAATTAACCACAGCGTACAACATACGTACCCTTGGATGTGCCTGTAGCCAATTAAAAAAAAACAAGACGGGCGGATGTAAGGAAAACTCGTGTAATAAGCAGCGTGCACGCGACTGTTAAAAAAAATGCCTGTCTGTTGTCGAGGGTTACATTGGAGTTTGCGATATACTAGGAATATAACTTGAAGATAAAAATAATCCCTTCATACCTGTGTCCATCTAAATTTGATTTGATGGTCGATATAGACTGGAATGTGGCAAAGTCTTCATTTAAAATGTTTAAGTGACTTAAACTAGAAAGTCACTAAGACAAAGCAACAATACATCAAATAATTCCTCACATTCAAAATTCAAAAATGCAGGCTTAGGTGTAAAAATCCTCTTTATATTTAAAATTTGTACTCGAATTTTGTTGGGTTTTTTTTGTTTGTTTTTTAGTGGTACTGACCGTGACATAATAAAGCTTCCACAGCTGAAGGGGCTTGGTCAGTGGTGGAATTCGAACTCATGGCCTCCAATTTCGAATCGAGTGCCCAAACCAGCAAGCCATGTCTCTCAATAAAAAGACCAATATAACCTTTATTTTGAAGGAGCAGTTAGTGTTAGTGTTTAATCTTAAAAAAAAAAAAAAAAAGACTGCATCGGTCTGGGAATCTTGCGATGACGTTTTGTGTCTCGATGCTGGGACCTTTATCGTCTTCAATATAACACAACATGAGACACCCTGGTGTGCATGGAATTGAGGCTGTTGTTCTACGAAATTCTCAAAGATGCTCTTTATTAGGATTTCTTTCAAGTTCAAAAAGAAAGCAGGACACAGAACTTTCGTTTTAATTGTCGTTCTATCTGTATGCAATAAATATATACGAAACGTTTCTTAAATGCGAGATTTTCCCCGAGGTGTTTAGAAGAAAGACAGGACAATGAAGATGGATGGGATGTAAACACAGGAGGATAGGGGGGTTAATCATCAGCTGCTTGAAATTAGCAAGATGAAAGTATGCACTGTTAGGCTGGTCAACAACCATCTGGTGAGTCACTGAGCTTTTGTCAGATGACCGAGAGATGCACATTGAACCACGAGTAAAGGAAGGGGAGAATGGTCTTAGACACTGCTTGTCTACATCCACCATATTTTTCAATTCTGTATGTATAAGGTAACCAACGCACTGTAACCCCCTCCCGTTATTTTGTCTAGGGGGGGGGGAGTATTTCATAATGGACACGACGTGCAAGTCGAGGCCTTGTTTGTTTCGCATATTTGTTCCATTGCCTCAGCTGCTTTCCATGATTAAAAGTAAATCCGTCTGTTGTAACTATCGTGAGCTGGAACGAAGCTGATTAGAACCTGCCAACATTTACTTTCTTACAACACGCTAGTATTCGTGCCACAGTGTGTCCAGTCTTGGGCTCTAGTAAATGTTTTCTCATTATTGCAACAGACGGCCCGTTCACACCAGAGATCATGAGAGCAGGTTGGGGGTTTGCTGCGTTTTTGAATGGCACACCCATAACTGAGAAGTCTGGAGCATGCACCCTGTACACAAGTACATCTGCTTGCATACGCAGATGCTGTTCATTGGATTAATATAGACCTTATAATGTGTACGTATTATTTCAGAATATAGCATTGCCTCAGTAGCACTGTAACAAGCAAGTTAGATGTGATAGACGTTTTACAGGACGATTGGTGCACCCATCCACCAGGATGGAACTTGAGGCTGTCAAGCAAACTTTTGGATGGCTTGTCCGAGAATTCCCTGATTTGCCACCGACCGTGGCAGTGTTGCAGAGAATCTAGAGTGGATAGCTAGCTACCTGATGGGTGGAAAGAGGCTGCACCTTATCTCCATGATAAATCTCCCACCTTTGTGTATGTTCCAGGCCACGCTGTTGTCAAATACAATGAGGAGGCTGACTGACTTGCAGCAGCAGCAGAACCAACACACCAGATGTCACTCTTTCCTCAAGATATAACACTTGTACCAGCAATCAGCACGCCAGAGCATCAGAGAGGCTCTCGTGCACTCGGAAGAGGGAGACAATTCTCAGCCTCAGGACCTCTTTTGGCGTCTCTCGCAACAGCCACAACAAGAGCTCAGACAAATATCACAGGAATTAGTTGATCACCAGTAACATTAGCAGAAAGTACACTCGACCTTCTGTTGACCGGAAGGGTCGAGGCGGAGAAGACTTGTTTTCCACTGGACACACCCTCCGGGATGCCCATCGGCCAACCCAAATGTTTTCGTCAATGTTAAGGTTTTTCGATCTTGAAATGATTCGTGGGCAGAGACAACGCCACAATCTTCAAATTACGTTAAAGCAGATTGTATTTGTCAATAACATATAAACTTATCACTCATCTGTTATTAGATTAAGAATTTCCTACCATAAAAAAAAAACTAAAAGAAATCAGATATTTTAAACCGATTTCTGAAAGATTCACAAACCAACGCCGAGAACTGAACCATTTAAAGTGTAGTAGCTCAGGTGGTTAAAGTAGCAGTAACCAATTGGTCGAGTTGTTAAAAAGCACTATTGGCAGTAATTAAGGCGTTAAAGTGCTTTGGTAGTCGTGACGCTTGACGTCTATTTGTTATTGGTTTAAAACTTCATTTCTTAGCAGGAAGCGATTACAATGATGCTCACTGAAAGTTCGGCATTGTATTAAAACTAAGCTTGTTGCTTGCGGTTTTATTCGCGTACGGATCTGATATTCAAACACGTAATTTTGTTATACTAAGTTATTTTCAATGACGTGCTCCATCCGTATCATTAAATCTTCTTGAAAGTAAGGTTCACTTCTCACCCAGGCTGTAATGTCTTTCACTCTTACTTCGATTAGTGTCCAGTATTATCGTTATAATAACATACCGTGATCAACTCGGATATTTCTGTTGACTCACAAGTCGGATATTTCCCAGATTTTACATCAGCTACAATGGCCCGGTGGTTAGGGTACTCGACTCTTAATCCGAGGATTGAGGGTTCGAATCCCCGTCACACCAAATAAGCTCGCCCTTTCAGCCATGGGGGCGTTATAATGTGACAGTCAATTTCCCTATTCGTTGGTAAAAAGAGTAGCCCAAAGGTTGGCAGTGAGTGGTGAGAACTAACTACATTCCCTCTTGTCTTACACTGCAAAATTAGGGACGGCGAGCGCAGATAGCCAGCGTGTAGTTTTACACGAAATTTAAAACAAACCAAAAACTTTGTGTGTGTGTTACTGTTTTGTTTCTGATACCTTCAATCGCCGTTAGATATTTTCATTCGAATATTGTCTATCCATTTTCCTGGAGCGTTGAATAAAATTTACAAACTTTTTTTCCTAAAAGTAATAAACCAGGAAGTATGACGTCACTGAAAGTCACGTGTACTAGGAAATATGGCGGCATTAAAACAAAGAAGATAATGATGACGTATACACAGAGCTACACAGATGGTCCCCGTATAGCTCCGTGTCCTTATCAGAACTGTTGATTTTCGATTCTAGAATGGTTTAGTCGAATTTACTGAGTTACACGAGGACTATTCGTGTTTAGCAATTCGTAATTTTGAAATAACAGATTAACTAGCTGGTCGACCTACAGCTTTGTTTTAATAGTTTTGGCCTATCCTATTGAATTGTTGAATTTTATTATCACCATCGTGTGCTACATCTTATAGATTTGGCCTATCTTACCTTATCTTATCCTATCGAATTGTTGAATTTTATTATCACCATCGTGTGCTACATCTTATAGCTCGCCCTCGACCATAAGTACAATGAACCACGTAATCTCCATATTCAAAGTCTATAGTCCTTAGTCCAGGTTTTGAACGAACGGGACTTTACTTTTGTTGGTGTGAAATGATTCGTACATATTTTAGTTTTTTTTTGGAAAGTTGCGTTCGAAATTTAGGAGGTATCTTCTATAAACACTTTTAAAATGGGATCCGCGAGTCATGCCCGAAATATCATTAAAATATAACTTACAAATTAAAAACTTTTTTGTGTAAAAACTAAATGAATACGAATTTGAAGAACCTACTTTAGGAATACGGGATGACCTATACAGTAATGTATTTATTATTTTTGTTGTCGTTTTTTTTAAATGAAACCAAAATTAATGACAGGTTTGAGTACCGAGAGTTGTTTTTTTTTTCTCCCCCATTATAATGGGTCTTGGGGATAGTAAAGTTTAGTTTTCAATGTGCATGACTACGTAGGTGTTTTTAACTAAAATATTAGAACTCGAAGAACTTACCTTTTCGGTAAGGTGCTGATGGTTTTCCGAAAGTTTCTGGAAGTGACTTCTCAGATCTCCGATCTCCGTCCAGAGTCGCTCCACGGAGGCCGCGTTCTTTTCTTGTAGCGTCCTTAGAGCTTCCGTTTCCTTCTGTAGAGCGTCGTAATCAGATTTCAATAGCGCCACGTTTGTTTCGAACGTCTGCCACCGACTGAGCGACACTGAGACGTTAAGAGACTCGGCCAGTTCTCTCATCTCTACCCGAAGCTGTCCTACAGTCTTTTGCAGCCACTTGTTCGTTTCTTGGCTCGCTCGGAGCGGAGCTTGCTCCTGTTTTCTGTCGGCTCGTAGACTCTCCAAATCTTGCTGGAGTCGGCGGATCTCTGTCCGTAAGAGTTCTGTCTCCAGCCTCAAATCTCCGGCTTCTTCCGTGACTCCAACTTCTCTCTCTTTCATTGCGACCACGCCTGCCAGGTCCTGTTGGAGCTGCCGCAACTGACTTTCCAACTTTCGGAAAACTCGATGTTCTCTTTCGAGGTTACGCCCAGTCTCACGTTCGCGACTGGCCTCAACACGGTGCCTGCGTTTTGCATTTGTTCGATCGTTTGATAATGTAATAGATGGTTTTGTTGGAGATTCTAGTATTTCTGGATTCGGAGACTCTAAACTAAAAACCGAAGAGGGGGTCAGAGGTGAAGTTACCGAGCTGTCCAGTTGGCCAACACGTTCCTCTAATCTTTTAATGATAATTTGGTCTTGATGACGCGATTCGCGCAAGGTCATAACCTCCGATTGTAATTGTGTTAACAAGTCTGCGAGACTTGTCAGGTCAGTTGGCACTTGGCTATTTGAAGAACAAGACATAACTTGAAGGAACATGACAACACAAACCAGCGTTTTAACAACGTACATTGCCGGCCTGTTGAAATCGAACGATTCGATTTTCATTATTCTGCAAAATAATATTAAAGAATTCATTCAAATCATTACGATTAGTATGATAATGCTTTAAGTTTCACCACTTTCTTAAAAATCTAAATAACTTTTCCGATTTTCCTTCCGGAATCCACAAGTGCTTGCAAGCTCGTGTGCACGCACTTCTGACAACGACTTTTAGTCTAACTACCAATTTCACAAAATGGAGCGATAGGCTGGTGTTGGACAAGGCAAGACAGAGCGTAAGACCAGAAGGTTCACCTTAAGGACAGGAGAAATTCTAGGCACATCTGCCGAAGGGCAGGCAAACCCCTACTTTTGTAATAAGGGTCTCTAAGTATGATAGCAGCTGCTTTGCGGTCCCGCCGGTAATAATCGTATGCGCATGCGTTCTTTACTAAAGTTTTGATGACGTAGTTTTTATTCGTTTCATTTCGTCTCTCAAGTCGTTTCTTTGTGACGTAGAACTGAAACTATTCGTTTTAATTATGTACAACATAAGTTATGTTTGTGTCCGTGTTCTTATCGGGGGTAGGAAAGGAGAAAATAATATTTTGCATTAATTTTAAAATATTATTTGACTCTCTTATTTCAGCTTGAAGCTGTCTGTTTACTTCAGGACCACAAAATCTGCTAACATTTGCAGTTAACACACCGGTGTGAGGGGGGGGGCTAAAATTGAAGTAATCCTATACTAATGTTCTGAGTAATTACTCCCTTTGAGGTGGAAGTAATTTCGAGACCTAGAAATAACGACTGTTTAATAGAGATGTTCACTGCTCGTGCCTTAGAATCACGCAACAAATGACGTAAATACTTTATATTACCCAAAACTAAGCTTGTGACTGTTTGGTTACAAAGTTCTCAGGTAAAATTCTAAATTTAATAATAGACTATTTATTTTATCATCTGTAATTGTCCGCTCGCACACCTCGAGACAATTTTATTTCATCGGTTTGAGGTTAATACCCGTAACTATTATCTTTCTGTTCGTAATAAAGCACGAAGTTACACAATGGGCTATCTGTGTTCTGCCCACCACGGGTATCGATTTATAATATTGTAAGTAAAAAAAAACAATTCACGCTGTACCACTTAGGGAGGGGGGAAGCATTTTTATCTGTTTCTCGTGGGATTATGAAATGGTGTTAAATGGTGTTAGATGGTGTTAGCACTTAGTTAATTGAACAAAAAATATCATAGTTTTTTTTTGTGTGTAGAATTAAGCACAAAGCTGCACAATGGGCTATCTGTACTCCGCCCACCACGGAGTACTGAAACTCGGTTTTTAGTGGCGTGAGTCCGCAGACACGCCGCTGTGCCGCTTAGAGCAAATATCTTGGAGTTACTGATCGGGTCCTTATGGTCCACCTTGGATTTTTAAGCAACCTTCTTCTAAACGTTTTACGCACCAAATTGTTTTGAATTCAGAACCTAATTAATCACTGCAGAAGAAAACGAAACTATCTTAAAACATTGTAATTAGGATGTCCTTTTTTCAGTCGTGAGTTCGAATTCCGTTGCTGAACATTCTTGTCCTTTCAGTCCTAGGGACGTTGTGATGTGCTGGTTAATCCTATTATTTGCTTAGGTTAACCCAACAGTTGGCGGTGGGTGCTGTTTAGTAACTCTTAAGTTAAGGTCGACTAGCGCGAGTAGCCCTCGCGAAATTTAGTAGATAAATTAATCACTGACTGTAGCCAGGACCTTGTATTTATTGTTACACGGAATGACTTAAGGTAATTATTCTCGGCAGTGAATATGGAATATTGAACGACTCAACTGACTGGTGCAGATTGATTGATTGAAAATTAAACACAAAACATAAAACTACACATCTATCTGTGCTATGCCCACCACGGATATCAAAACCCAGTTTCTAGCAGTAAGAGTCCACAGACACACCGTTGTGCTACTTGGGGGCCTCTGGTGCAGACTGCGGACACCCAACAGTAATGAATAGGAATGATCCAATCACTAACTTTGAAACTAACAACTCGGAAATTCTTGCAACGATATATATATATATATATCCTTAATTTGGATTTAATATACTAGATACGCGGTGTCCAACACGGTCCAACAAGGGGCGAAACGCCTCTTGACCTGTGGCTACTCGGTGCTTTACTTCTACCAGCTATTTTATACATATATAATTAATTCTATCAATAAATAACTGAAAATGTTAATTGTGTATATTTCTACCATATATGTGAAAACACGGTTAATTTTTTGTTTGTCATGTGACGAAAATGTTAGCACATTGTCCACAATTTTAATGATTATGTAAAAACTGTTGGACACCGCTGGACTTGAGGAAAGGGAACTCGTTAACAGTATTCACCGCCAACTCTTGTCTGACCAAATAGTGGAATTTGACCGTTACTCTTATAACGCACCCACGCACTCGCACGACCATAGTTCTGCACACAAACGACATTTTCACTTCAGTGGGTGTTAACAAGACGAAATACTTAAAAACTTGCACATTTCGAAATATTGACGTTCACCTTTGAACTACGGTCAAACTAGTATTATCAAACCAGATTTACAGGGTCGGAGAGTATAAAATGCTTGACAAGGCTTAACCTCCACAAATGGGTGAAGAAAAATAGTCAATATCTTATCACCCGAAAGACAAAACCCACTTGAATAGCTGTTGTGGAAAAACAAAGAACCTCTAAAAAAATATAGACTTTTCTGACTACCTTAGAAATATAATATAGAACGCGTGACAGAACAGCCTACCCAAACAAAAGACTCGCGCGCCCCCTATACAGTCCTAAGAATTTTGAAAAAAAAATTGATTTAACAATTTCTTTACTTTTGAACATAAACAAGTTAGTCTGGGTCGATGTCAAAATTCCAAAACTACTAAATATTACATTAACAGAATCACTAGTTATGGAATACCGGATTTTAGTTATGAAACATTACACTAACAGAATCACCAGTTATGGAATACCGGATTTTAGTTATGAAACATTACATTAACAAAATCACTAGTTATGGAATACCGGATTTTAGTTATGAAACATTACATTAACAAAATCACTAGTTATGGAACACCGGATTTTAGTTATGAAACATTACATTAACAGAATCACTAGTTATGGAATACCGGGTTTTAGTTATGAAACATTACATTAACAAAATCACTAGTTATGGAACACCGGATTTTAGTTATGAAACATTACACTAACAGAATCACCAGTTATGGAATACCGGATTTTAGTTATGAAATATTACATTAACAGAATCACTAGTTATGGAATATCGGATTTTAGTTATGAAACATTACATTAACAAAATCACTAGTTATGGAATACCGGATTTTAGTTATGAAACATTACATTAACAAAATCACTAGCTATGGAACACCGGATTTTAGTTATGAAACATTACATTAACAGAATCACTAGTTATGGAATACCGGGTTTTAGTTATGAAACATTACATTAACAAAATCACTAGTTATGGAACACCGGATTTTAGTTATGAAACATTACATTAACAGAATCACTAGTTATGGAATACCGGATTTTAGTTATGAAATATTACATTAACAGAATCACTAGTTATGGAATATCGGATTTTAGTTATGAAACATTACATTAACAAAATCACTAGTTATGGAATACCGGATTTTAGTTATGAAACATTACATTAACAAAATCACCAGTTATGGAATACCGAATTTTAGTTATGAAACATTACATTAACAAAATCACTAGTTATGGAATACCGGGTTTTAGTTATGAAACATTACACTAACAGAATCACTAGTTATGGAACACCGGGTTTTAGTTATGAAACATTACACTAACAGAATCACTAGTTATGGAACACCGGATTTTAGTTATGAAACATTACATTAACAGAATCACTAGTTATGGAACACCGGATTTTAGTTATGAAACATTACATTAACAGAATCACTAGTTATGGAATACCGGGTTTTAGTTATGAAACATTACATTAACAAAATCACTAGTTATGGAACACCGGATTTTAGTTATGAAACATTACATTAACAGAATCACTAGTTATGGAATACCGGGTTTTAGTTATGAAACATTACATTAACAGAATCACTAGTTATGGAATACCGGATTTTAGTTATGAAACATTACATTAACAGAATCACTAGTTATGGAACACCGGATTTTAGTTATGAAACATTACATTAACAGAATCACTAGTTATGGAACACCGGATTTTAGTTATGAAACATTACACTAACAGAATCACTAGTTATGGAACACCGGATTTTAGTTATGAAACATTACATTAACAGAATCACTAGTTATGGAACACCGGATTTTAGTTATGAAACATTACACTAACAGAATCACCAGTTATGGAATACCGGATTTTAGTTATGAAATATTACGTTAACAGAATCACTAGTTATGGAATACCGGATTTTAGTTATGAAACATTACACTAACAGAATCACCAGTTATAGAATACCGGATTTTAGTTATGAAACATTACGTTAACAGAATCACTAGTTATAGAATACCGGATTTTAGTTATGAAACATTACATTAACAAAATCACCAGTTATGGAATACCGGATTTTAGTTATGAAACATTACATTAACAAAATCACTAGTTATGGAATACCGGATTTTAGTTATGAAACATTACATTAACAAAATCACTAGTTATGGAATACCGGATTTTAGTTATGAAACATTACGTTAACAGAATCACTAGTTATAGAATACCGGATTTTAGTTATGAAACATTACATTAACAAAATCACTAGTTATGGAATACCGGATTTTAGTTATGAAACATTACATTAACAGAATCACTAGTTATAGAATACCGGATTTTAGTTATGAAACATTACATTAACAAAATCACCAGTTATGGAATACCGGATTTTAGTTATGAAACATTACATTAACAAAATCACTAGTTATGGAATACCGGATTTTAGTTATGAAACATTACATTAACAAAATCACTAGTTATGGAATGCCGGATTTTAGTTATGAAAAATTATACTAACAGGATTACTAGTTATGGAACATCGGATTTTAGTTATGAAACATTACATTAACAAAATCACCAGTTATGGAATACCGGATTTTAGTTATGAAACATTACATTAACAAAATCACTAGTTATGGAATACCGGATTTTAGTTATGAAACATTACATTAACAAAATCACTAGTTATGGAATACCGGATTTTAGTTATGAAACATTACGTTAACAGAATCACTAGTTATAGAATACCGGATTTTAGTTATGAAACATTACATTAACAAAATCACTAGTTATGGAATACCGGATTTTAGTTATGAAACATTACATTAACAGAATCACTAGTTATAGAATACCGGATTTTAGTTATGAAACATTACATTAACAAAATCACCAGTTATGGAATACCGGATTTTAGTTATGAAACATTACATTAACAAAATCACTAGTTATGGAATACCGGATTTTAGTTATGAAACATTACATTAACAAAATCACTAGTTATGGAATGCCGGATTTTAGTTATGAAAAATTATACTAACAGGATTACTAGTTATGGAACATCGGATTTTAGTTATGAAACATTACATTAACAAAATCACTAGTTATGGAATACCGGATTTTAGTTATGAAAAATTATACTAACAGGATTACTAGTTATGGAACATCGGATTTTAGTTATGAAACATTACATTAACAAAATCACTAGTTATGGAATACCGGGAAATTAACAAGCAAAATATCTTAAACACGCAAAGATTTTGCAGTAATAAAAATCACTTCAAATAACATCAACAAAACTGGTATGCCAGCTGGTAAGGTCAGATTATAACCGGTTTCCTATAAAAGCGAACCCGGATTTAGACAAAATTGACACCGATTTGAACACTGGCGCAAATACTCGCCCTAAACTTTTGTAACATACTTGAGATATAACGCATAAGCGGTTGACGAGCTATCTTCTTTCCAGCCTGCACTTCAAAATTATGGATGGCTATGCAATAATTGCCCTTTAGAACTTTACAAAAAAGGCCTGGCACGGCCAGGTGGATAAGGCACTCGAGTCGTAATCCGAGGTCCTCGGGTTCGAATCCCTGTCACACCAAACATGCTCGCCCTTTTAGCCGTGGGGGCGTTATAATGTGACGGTCAATCCACCTATTCGTTAGTTGGCGGTGTGTGGTGATGACTAGCTGCCTTCTCTCTAGTCTTATACTGCTAAATTAGGGACGGCTAGCGCAGATAGCCTTCGTATAGCTTTGCGCGAAATTCAAAACAAGCCAAACGAATTTACAAGAAAATTCTAATGAAAGAAACACAGATGCATGCGATAAACTAAAGTACGTGGAGTTGTTTGATTCTACTTAAGCACAAAGCTGCACGATGAAGTATCTCGGTTCTGGCCACCAGGGGTACGCAAATATACTGCTGTACCACTGGAGGGCTAGTCCGTGAAACTAGAGGTGATGGAAAAATTGTTATCTGGTTGTCATAAAATATAAACTCATGAAAACTAAAGACAATTTAATCTTCTTTGAATTTTGCATGAAATATTCGAAACTAAAGCAAATTTATGAAGTGTGTCGACCTGTCACAGATGTTGACAAACACATCTGAAACTGAAAGCTTTAATGTCGTAGGAAGTTCAGTGAGTATAGAATTAATTAACGGTTCTTTGCTCTTAACGTTAATTAAGAGCAATGTTTTTCACCAGGGGGTGCAGTAATCGTGTTTACAAAGATAAATCATCCGCGCGTGAATTCATTTTCCTCAACAATCTATTCCTTCCGAAACGCCAGCTTGTGTTATAAGTGATATTTGTTATGCACCGTTGCACGTACCTGTCAGCAACGTATAGGAGTGAAGCTGTTTGATATGATTCACTACAGCCAATAGATACACGTCGGAAGATGGATATTCGCTACGTAGTAAATTGTATCGTTTGTTTGTTTGTTTGTTTTTAGAATTTCGCACAAAGCTACTCGAGGGCTATTTGTGCTAGCCGTCCCTAATTCAGCAGTGCAAGACTAGAGGAAAGGCAGCTAGTCATCACCACCCACCGCCAACCCTTGGGCTACTCTTTTACCAACGAATAGTGAGATTGACCGTCACATTATACGCCCCCACGGCTGGGAGGGCGAGCATGTTTAAGCAACGCGGGCGCGAACCCGCGACCCTCGGATTACGAGTCGCACGCCTTACGCGCTTGGCCATGCCAGGCCAAAATTGTATCGGTAGCCATCAGTCAACAGGTATTACGTTTAGTCAGTCAAGACACACAGTAATGTGTCATGTGGCCAAAACAACCTGTTGCAGTTTGTTTGTTTTTCATTTGGAGCAAAGCTACAAGAGGGCTATCTGCGCTAGCCGTCCCTAATTTAGCAGTGTAAGAATAGAGAGAAGGCAGCTAGTCATCACCACCCCCCCGCCAAGTCTTGGGCTACTCTTTTATCAACGAATAGTGGAATTGACAGTCACTTTATAACGCCCTCACGACTGAGAGGGCGAGCTTGTTTGTTGCGGGCCCGGCATGGCCAAGCGTCTGACTCGTAATCTGAGGGTCGCGGGTTCGCATCCCCGTCGCGCCTAACATGCTCGCCCTTTCAGCCGTGGGGGAGTTATAATGTGACGATCAATCCCACTATTCGTTGGTAAAAAGAGTAGCCCAAGAGTTGGCGATGACTAGCTGCCTTCCCTCTAGTCTTACACTGCTAAATTAGGGACGGCGAGCACAGATAGCCCTCGAGTAGCTTTGCGCGAAATAAAAAAAACAATATACAAACTTGTTTGGTGCGACTGGGATTTGAACTCGCGACTCACAGGTTACGAGTTGAACACCTTTAACCCCTCTGACCATGTCGGCTACCTGCCGAATAACAGAGTGTGTGTTATTAAGAGGAATGATAGTTTATCGATTTTTCATCTTCACTACCTCAAACTGTGATATCCCGAAATATTCAATGTTTCCAGTGGATGCTATCCATAGATTTGTACTTCACATACCAAATTTTAAAGCAATCCACTAAGAAATACCTGAGATATAAAATCTTCAATTTTGATTGAGTTTCTTACAATTTTTTCCTTGTATCAAAAGTACAGACATTTTATTTGATAGAAAAACATTCTCACTTTCGTGGATTTCTTTTCTTTCCAAATTTGGTATACTGTATCTTTACAACCAATAATTAGGGGTATCATTTGGTGTAAAAGTAAGCGAAGTGTGCAAAGATATTTAACAAAAACCTCTCAAATTTGACGAAACATTTTGCGAATGTCTACGCAAAACGTCACGTGAGCTATCGGTCTGACATTTTTACTTCTGCTTTGTCTAAGAGTAAAAATGGACAATTTTTTGTTTCTTGTCATTGGGATTAAATATGGCTGATTTAGAGCAGCGAAACTATTAGATGGAAGGTCGTGAGGATACATCAATTTCTGGCTAAAGTTTTCAAAATAATAATATAGATGGATGGTTGAGGTTGACTATTAATTGCCAACTTACATTAAAAAAGTACGAAAGTTGATGAAATTATACCACTTAAAACGCAGTTAGCGTAAATACAGCTGTACCGACTGAGTGAAGATGATGACAAGTAACTGTTAACCTAGATTCCATAGCGTTACTATAAAGCAAACTACTAACGCTGTTTTATAGAGGTAAAACTACCATCGTATATTTTTTTTAAAATGTGGTTGGTTCTGTAAAGTAAAGGTCTGTTCCGAATAATGGGGCTGCGACTTAAAGCTAATGCTGGTTACTATCGAGTGTCACTTTCTTATTTGCTGTGGTTTGTTGGTGTATATTGACAAAATGTCAATAATATTTAATCAGAAACACCTTAAGTAAAAAACAAAGGTGCGGCTTAAGTCGAGTGCCTTAACCACCTGGCCATGCCGGGCCGAAACGTAAGCTTAACTGGATTTCTATGTGGAGGGCGACAAACGTAACACTATTTTAAAGAGGTTTTGCGTGTAAAAGTAGGGTTACGTGTGCGTATGTATGAGTGGTAAATGTTAATATATTGTGAACATGGAATATTAGTGTGAACATACATGAACGAAGCTTTTGTTTGCTTGTTGTAAAGCGCAAAGATACACAACGGGTTATTGGTGCTCTGCCCACCACGGGCATAGAAACACAGTTTCTAGTGGTATAAGTCCGCAAACATGGCGCTGTGCCACTTCAGGGGGATACAAGTGACAACTGAAAAAACAGGAACAAAACCTTGATGAAGATGAAGAGGGTGAGGAAAGGGGGAAACAAAAATCTCAACATACCAACACAACTTAACCTGCGTCTAGTTTAACACCACAATACACCCCGCCCTATAAAAGAACTTTTTTAAACTGCAAAAGAAAACAGATCAAACAAACGTGTAGCAGCATCTTAATAGATTCTTTAAGGTCGGATAACGTCAAACTAATGAAGCACGCTTTACATAAACCGAAAACAAAACCTTCACAGAGGCTCACGATATATAAGGTAAAAATGAAGCACGCTTTACATAAACCGAAAACAAAACCTTCACAGAGGCTCACGATAGATAAGGTAAACTAGACACTGAGACCTGTATGCGGCAGCCATGATTGAATCCAGGACGTAGAATGTGCTCCTTCCTTTGCTGAAAAAGAGAAAGCACCTTCATGGTGTGAAAGAAAACTAAAGTTTTAACTGAAGTAGATGTAAGAACATGTTAATCTTGACACTTTAACTGACCTTAAAGTGTAAAGTACGTTTTAATGTACCTCATGTAATACATGTCTGTGGTACTTGATATCTTACTACTTTATTACTGAAACTACCTGACCCATGTCTTACGTTTTAATGTACCTCATGTAATACATGTCTGTGGTACTTGATATCTTACTACTTTATTACTGAAACTACCTGACCCATGTCTTACGTTTGAATGTACTTCGTGTAATTCATGTATGTGGTACTTGATATCTTACTACTTTTTCACTGAAACTACCTGACCCATGTCTTATGTTTGAATGTGCACCGTGTAATTCATGCCTGTGGTACTTGATATCTTATTACTTTATTACTAAAACTATATGGTATCATAACTGTATTACCGAAACTACATGGCATCATAACTGTATTACTGAAACTACATAGTATCAGAACTTTATTACTGAAACTACATGGTATCATAACTGTATTACCGAAACTACATGGTATCAGAACTTTATTACCGAAACTACATGGTATCAGAACTGTATTATCGAAACTACATGGTATCAATACTTTACTACTGAAACCGTATAGTATTAGTCATGTGCTACGTATTTAACCTGTTAGATATTATTGTCTTATCATGGAAACCAGCTATTTTTTCGAAAAGTTTAATTCCAGTTTCATTTCTGCTCAAACACAACAATTTTGGCCCCTCGCTTGTACAGCGGTATGTCTCCGGATTTACAACGCTAAAATCAGCGGTTCGATTCCCCTCGGTGGGCTAAGCAGATAGCCCTTTGTGGCTTTGCTATACGAAAAACAAAGTAACAAACACAACAATTTTGAAGCGTAAATTTGCCATAAATAATCGTGTATCGATTTTGTGACTATTTGTGGACTTTTTGGTTTCGTTTAAGTTCGTGTTACTTCGACTTCCGTTCGAGAAGTCGTTGTGTTACATAGTCTCCTGGATAATCATTACTCCGAGAAGCTTTTTTTTTTTTTCACATACTGGTAAGGTACTCGTATGAGATTAGGCCTCATCCAGAGCGATATCCCAGATAAAATCTCAGTCGTTCTTATTAGCACTGTACACTGCAATTACATCCGAACAGGGGTAGGTGTCAAACAGTTGCATCTGCCAGGAGGAACAACAAAAACAAAACTTGCACCTCATTCCTCAGTGAAACCTTTCATGGGGGGGGGCGTGTTTGAGGGTCAACCTCTTTAACGCTAAAATAAAACAGCTGTGCTCATTTGAAACGAGTAGATCTAACTACCACACCTGTTGAGGCAGCAGCTGTCTTGAAAGGCTTAACGTAAATAAAATATGTGAGAAAGGACGTTCAACTCGAGCTTTATTATCCACCCGTCAAGTCCTTTAAACTTGCTGGTCTGTGGTACTTGATATCTTATTACCTTATGGAGGTCCCAGACAGTTATTAATATCCCACTGGCTTACCGTTGAACTACTAGTAGGGGATTCAGTAAACTTCGTACTACGTTAAGTTTTTATTTAATAATTTTTTTATTACTGACAACCATGACTGAAAATAAAGAAACAAAATGTGGGCCGTTTCAAACGTCTCGGTTCTTTTTGTTTTTTTAGTATACGTAAATCCGTACATTAGATTACAGACACTTTCTCAGACATACGAGTTAGCCCAAAACTACGTAAACAGCACTGGAACAGCGTTATAGGCCCGGCATGGCCAGATGGTTAAAGCGCTCTACTCGAAATCCGAGGGTCGCGGATTCAAATCCCTGTCACGCCAAATATGCTCGCTCTTTCAGCCATGGGGGCATTATAATGTTACGGTCAATCTCACTATTCGTTGGTAAAAGAGTAACCCAAGAGTTGGCGGTGGGTGGTGGTGACTAGCTGCCTTCCCTCTAGTCTTACACTGCTAAATTAGGGACGGCTAGCGCAGATAGGCCACGGAAAGGCTATTATATTTGTTCAACGCCAGATGTTTTAACTGATACAAGAAATGCTTTGGAAGAAGTCTTGAGACAATAAAAACCTAAACCTTGAACTCCTCGTGCTGAGGTCTCTGTCTTCCACGTGACAATAGGATATAGGGCTTATTTTAATATTTTTAAACGTTCCTTTATAAGATAAAACATTCACTTTTAGTGACCGGATATTTATATTACTCTGTTGTTCAACGTCTCTTTCTTTCTTTATCCATTTCCTATACTTCGAAACGTTTCTCTGTGGAATGTTTCTGGCGTCAGTTAACGTGAAATCGCTAATAAATGAAGTGCAAATTTGCTCTGAGGCTACGAATGTCTAACTAGACAGCAACTTTTGATTTATTATTCTTGTAGCTCCAAGTCCAGGTATTAATGAAGATAAACGATTTGTAAACCGGCGTTTCTCATAGGTACACGAAACCACGATATATTCAGAGTAACTGTCCACTTCCGTGATAAATCGGCAACAATGTTTTACCACTACTACTGCTGTTTGGTATATTGTAGGTTAAACTTGTTTTGTGTTAATCTTGTGTTAAGTGTTCTTATGTTCATAAAACCTGCGTGAGCAGGAGCGTAGATTTTTTACACCCGATGAGGGGGATGATTTTAACAACCACCTATGTGGACTGTTCAATTTGCAAATTGGTAATCTCTGATTACGTGAACCTGAAAGCTGTAAACATGCAGTCACAGAGTAATCTTGTTACCACGATATTTGCATGTATACTTAGGCCTACTGACTGATACTTACGAACTATCGCTTAGATCGTAAAGCTTAGAAGCACGCCTATATTAAAGATGTACATTTCGGCTACTGAAAAAGCCTACATCTAGGCCTAATTATGTAATTCGATTGGTAAGAACACGAGAATCACAAGAACAAACACACAATTTGTAGGCCTGTGATCCAATAAAACAATTCAATAGACCAAACTGTAGGGGGGATGTAACCCCCCCCCCAGGATCTACGCCCCTGTGCGTGAGGCTTCTAAGATCACAGCTTCCTTTAATTCCTAACTATCATTATACAGGGTGTGCCAAAATTGTTCGTAAAAATATTAAATATTACAAAATAAATAGCCCTCTGGTCTAAAAGCTGTCAATGCTAAAAATTGAGTTTCATTATCCGCTGTGGGCACAGAACGGTTAACCTATTGTGTAGCTTTGAACTTAACTGGAAATAAGTACAAAATAAATACGACTGGTGGCGCTACCTTTTGTGTGTTTGTCACTGATAATAATGTTTTACATTGGATGATTAATAATTAATATTAAGGTAGTTCTTATATGCTTTCAAAGGGGTGGACTGAGACTGATATAGACTTTCCAACTAGTGATATTAATAGCTGATATCGGTGATAAGCTTTAAGGGAGGTGTACGCTTGAAATGGTTGAAGTTAATGTCTGGTATACGGATGACATTGTAAGGATGAGTCTTTAAAGGAAGGAAAGACATTCCAATAATAAACGTTAATAGTTATCTTATCGACTCACTTCAACAGTTATTAAAGACAGACCTTACAATAGTAAAAGTTAATAGTTACTTTAATGACTTCCCTAGACAGTTATTAAAGATATACCTTCCAATAATAAAGGTTAATAGTTGACGGTGTTGAGGTAAGTCTTTAAAACATTGGCTATTAGTTTTAAATATGAAATTAACACTATGAGTTTAGGGAAATCGTATAGCCGTCTGTGATTTGTTAAAGTTATAGACAACATTTCGAATCACCAGCTAATACTCTTTGTCCTTAGAGTTAATCCTTATACGACCTCCATACGGGAACACTGTTTGATATTGATAATTGTTACCATGGTAATTTTGGGAAGGAAAGTGACATCACTTTGTAAGGGATATGAAATATTAGTATTGAAAAGGTTTATATGAAAGCTCACACCTTTATGAAAGAACATTGACGTCACTGTTTATGTTTTATTTATCGAACACCAACGATTATACTGTTTCATTTTCACGCACGACAGTACGTGCTAGATTGTTAATTAATAAATAAATAAATTAACTAATAAACCTACGTTGATGTAACCTTATTTAATTAAACTACACGTAAATCAATAAAGTAGAGTAATGGTATTTATAACAGTGTACAGAGTATGAGAATTTATGAGCGTTCTTTATATGACACGGTTTTATGAGTTGAAACAAAGAAACTAAACAGAGATGAAGAACAAAACCCACACTAAAGAAAAAGTATCTTAAAGATGTCTATGGAACGAATCGAAGCTAAATCATTGTAAAATAAAGCAAATACAAAATTGTAATGAAGGAATACTTAGCTGATAATGCTGAAACGTCTGAATCCGTGTTCACAGAACGGTAAGCGTATGATTTTTAATGAGATTCGTATGCGTGTTTAAACTCAAATAAGTAGAAAAATCCCATAGTAATTGTAAGGTGACATTGAACGGAAAACCGACATGGACTCCTCCTCGGACAGAAGTCTTTCTAACGATATGAGATTTGTAAAGTTTGATTGAGAAATAGAGAAACGCGAACGCATTGCTTACGTGGGTTGTTGATAACTCACGTTTCCAGCGAAACAATCCATCAAAGCATCATCAACGTTGTGGTGTTAAGGTAATTAGATCCGCTCCTTGCTGGAACAAAACACCCTGATCTCTATATCGTTGCGTTAAAATTAAAAGTAATTTAAATTAAACTGAAGGACGTAGGAAATGAATCCTGTATTCCAAGAGCCTATTTAAACAATTTTGCCGTATAAACATGGCACACAGAAAATTAATTACCGAAGGATACCTACAGGTCGCAGCAGTCTCGTGCGAGTGAAAACGTGAGATTACATTCAGCTCTTGCCCGGCTGATCTAGTTACGTCTTCTAGCGTTTCCTGCTTTTAAACTGTAATTCAAACGTTAATATTATATTTGCTTGGTTGGTGAAGCTTCCTTCACTTTTATGTATACATTTTATCAGTCAATAGAAAGTTCGGGTTTACAGTACTAACTCATATTCTCTATAGAAAGTTGAGATTTTCCGTACTTTGTGACAGTTCAGTTTTCCTGTACTCTGTGAAATTTCAGGTTTCATGTACTTTTTTTTAATTTCGCGCAAAGCTACTCGAGGGCTATCTGCGCTAGCCGTCCCTAATTTAGCAGTGTAAGACTAGAAGGAAAGGCAACTAGTCACCACCCCCCACCGCCAACTCTTGGGCTACTCGTTTACCAACGAATAGTGAGATTTACCGTAACATTATAACGCCCCCACGACTGAAAGGGCGAGCATGTTTATTGCGACGAGGATTCGAACCCGCGACCCTCAGTTTACAAGTCAAACGCCTTAACCCATCTGGCCATGCCGGGCCGTTTCATGTACTTTGTAAAAGTTCAGGTTTCGTGCGTTCTGTAAAAGTTCTGGGTTCACGTATTTTGTGAAACTGGTAAACTATTTGATGGCTACAGGTATTGCTGATGACATCTCATCTCAAAATCCTGAAAAAACAAACAAACAATATCTTTGTTTCATTCTCTTTCATAGTTACAAAATAAACCCATCAGACATTATATCCACGGTTACCTTTTATCCTTATTGATCACGTGATATGTGTACAAAATTCGAAGACCTCAAGTACGTGCCAAGAACACCAAGTGCTTGGTCAAAAGAAAATCTTTTCACGCCCCTGAGACAGAGTTGCAAAGCAAAGTGACGTCCTAATTTATATTGATGGCTCAAGCGAATCATCCAGGCTGTTATATGCACGTGAAAAACCAACTTAAACTGCCAAGGCTCTAACTTATTTATTTTATTTTTAACCTTTGAAGATACTCTAGGCTACATAAACTGCAACAAACTTAGATAAAGAAAAACAATAAGTGCTCTCAAATAGGTTTTGTAGCTTCACAATAGGCACTATTGTTGAATAATTAGGTTTTGTAGCTTTATTTTGGTTCTATTAATTCTTTTAAACCGATATAGCAACCTTACATCGGGCACTATTGTTAAATAACCTAGCTCCTTAGTTTCATGCCAGGTACTATTGTTGAATAACTTAGCTCCTTAGTTTCATGTCAGGTACTATTGTTGAATAACCAAGTTTTTTAGCTTCATGCCAGGTACTATTATTGAATAACCTAGTCCCTTAGTTTCATGTCAGATACTATTGTCGAATAACCTAGCTCCTTAGTTTTATGTCAGGTACTATTGTTGAATAACCTAGCTCCTTAGTTTCATGTCAGGTACTATTGTTGAATAACCTAGCTCCTTAGTTTCATGTCAGGTACTATTGTTGAATAACCTAGTCCCTTAGTTTTATGTCAGGTACTATTGTTGAATAACCTAGCTCCTTAGTTTTATGTCAGATACTATTGTCGAATAACCTAGCTCCTTAGTTTTATGTCAGGTACTATTGTTGAATAACCTAGCTCCTTAGTTTTATGTCAGGTACTATTGTTGAATAACCTAGCTCCTTAGTTTCATGTCAGGTACTATTGTTGAATAACCTAGCTCCTTAGTTTTATGTCAGGTACTATTGTTGAATAACCTAGCTCCTTAGTTTCATGTCAGGTACTATTGTTGAATAACCTAGCTCCTTAGTTTCATGTCAGGTACTATTGTTGAATAACCTAGTCCCTTAGTTTTATGTCAGGTACTATTGTTGAATAACCTAGCTCCTTAGTTTTATGTCAGATACTATTGTCGAATAACCTAGCTCCTTAGTTTTATGTCAGGTACTATTGTTGAATAACCTAGCTCCTTAGTTTTATGTCAGGTACTATTGTTGAATAACCTAGCTCCTTAGTTTCATGTCAGGTACTATTGTTGAATAACCTAGCTCCTTAGTTTTATGTCAAGTACTATTGTTGAATAACCTAGCTCCTTAGTTTCAAGTCAGGTACTATTGTTGAATAACCTAGCTCCTTAGTTTCATGTCAGGTACTATTGTTGAATAACCTAGCTCCTTAGTTTTATATCAGGTACTATTGTTGAATAACCTAGCTCCTTAGTTTCATGTCAGGTACTATTGTTGAATAACCAAGTTCCTTAGTTTCATGTCAGGTACTATTGTTGAATAACCTAGCTCCTTAGTTTTATGTCAGGTACTATTGTTGAATAACCTAGCTCCTTAGTTTCATGTCAGGTACTATTGTTGAATAACCTAGCTCCTTAGTTTCATGTCAGGTACTATTGTTGAATAACCTAGCTCCTTAGTTTTATGTCAGGTACTACTGTTGAATAACCTAGCTCCTTAGTTTCATGTCAGGTACTATTGTTGAATAACCAAGTTCCTTAGTTTCATGTCAGGTACTATTGTTGAATAACCTAGCTCCTTAGTTTTATGTCAGGTACTACTGTTGAATAACCTAGCTCCTTAGTTTCATGTCAGGTACTATTGTTGAATAACCTAGCTCCTTAGTTTTATGTCAGGTACTATTGTTGAATAACCTAGCTCCTTAGTTTTATGTCAGGTACTATTGTTGAATAACCTAGCTCCTTAGTTTCGTGTCAGGTACTATTGTTGAATAACCTAGCTCCTTAGTTTCCTGTCAGATACTATTGTTGAATAACCTAGCTCCTTAGTTTCATGTCAGGTACTATTGTTGAATAACCTAGCTCCTTAGTTTCATGTCAGGTACTATTGTTGAATAACCTAGCTCCTTAGTTTCATGTCAGGTACTAAAATTGAATAACCTAGCTCCTTAGTTTTATGTCAGGTACTATTGTTGAATAACCTAGTCCCTTTGTTTTATGTGAGGTACTATTGTTGAACAACCTAGCTCCTTAGTTTCATGTCAGGTACTATTGTTGAATAACCTAGCTCCTTAGTTTCATGTCAGATACTATTGTTGAATAACCTAGCTCCTTAGTTTCATGCCAGGTACTATTGTTGAATAACTTAGCTCCTTAGTTTCATGTCAGGTACTATTGTTGAATAACCAAGTTCCTTAGCTTCATGCCAGGTACTATTGTTGAATAACCTAGTCCCTTAGTTTCATGCCAGATACTATTGTTGAATAACCTAGTTCCTTAGATTCATGTCAGGTACTATTATTGAATAACCTAGTCCCTTAGTTTCATGTCAGATACTATTGTCGAATAACCTAGCTCCTTAGTTTTATGTCAGGTACTATTGTTGAATAACCTAGCTCCTTAGTTTCATGTCAGGTACTATTGTTGAATAACCTAGCTCCTTAGTTTCATGTCAGGTACTATTGTTGAATAACCTAGTCCCTTAGTTTTATGTCAGGTACTATTGTTGAATAACCTAGCTCCTTAGTTTTATGTCAGATACTATTGTCGAATAACCTAGCTCCTTAGTTTTATGTCAGGTACTATTGTTGAATAACCTAGCTCCTTAGTTTCATGTCAGGTACTATTGTTGAATAACCTAGCTCCTTAGTTTCATGTCAGGTACTATTGTTGAATAACCTAGCTCCTTAGTTTCATGTCAGGTACTATTGTTGAATAACCTAGCTCCTTAGTTTTATATCAGGTACTATTGTTGAATAACTTAGTTCCTTAGTTTCATGTCAGGTACTATTGTTGAATAACATAGCTCCTTAGTTTTATGTCAAGTACTATTGTTGAATAACCTAGCTCCTTAGTTTCAAGTCAGGTACTATTGTTGAATAACCGAGCTCCTTAGTTTCATGTCAGGTACTATTGTTGAATAACCTAGCTCCTTAGTTTCATGTCAGGTACTATTGTTGAATAACCTAGCTCCTTAGTTTCATGTCAGGTACTATTGTTGAATAACCTAGCTCCTTAGTTTCATGTCAGGTACTATTGTTGAATAACCTAGCTCCTTAGTTTTATGTCAGGTACTATTGTTGAATAACTTAGCTCCTTAGTTTCGTGTCAGGTACTATTGTTGAATAACCTAGCTCCTTAGTTTCATGTCAGGTACTATTGTTGAATAACCTAGCTCCTTAGTTTCATGTCAGGTACTATTGTTGAATAACCTAGCTCCTTAGTTTCATGTCAGGTACTATTGTTGAATAACCTAGTTCCTTAGTTTCATGTCAGGTACTATTGTTGAATAACCTAGCTCCTTAGTTTCATGTCAGGTACTATTGTTGAATAACCTAGCTCCTTAGTTTTATGTCAGGTACTATTGTTGAATAACCTAGCTCCTTAGTTTCATGTCAGGTACTATTGTTGAATAACCTAGCTCCTTAGTTTCATGTCAGGTACTATTGTTGAATAACCTAGCTCCTTAGTTTCATGTCAGGTACTATTGTTGAATAACCTAGCTCCTTAGTTTCATGTCAGGTACTATTGTTGAATAACCTAGCTCCTTAGTTTCATGTCAGGTACTATTGTTGAATAACCTAGCTCCTTAGTTTCATGTCAGGTACTATTGTTGAATAACCTAGCTCCTTAGTTTTATGTCAGGTACTATTGTTGAATAACCTAGTCCCTTAGTTTTATGTCAGGTACTATTGTTGAATAACCTAGCTCCTTAGTTTCATGTCAGGTACTATTGTTGAATAACCTAGCTCCTTAGTTTCATGTCAGATACTATTGTTGAATAACCCAGCTCCTTAGTTTCATGTCAGGTACTATTGTTGAATAACCTAGCTCCTTAGTTTCATGTCAGGTACTATTGTTGAATAACCTAGCTCCTTAGTTTCATGTCAGGTACTATTGTTGAATAACCTAGCTCCTTCAGGTACTATTGTTTCATGTCAGTTTCATACTATTGTTGAATAACCTAGCTCCTTAGTTTCATGTCAGGTACTATTGTTGAAGCTCCTTAGTTTCATGTCAGGTAACCTAGCTCCTTAGTTTTATGTCAGGTACTATTGTTGAATAACCTAGCTCCTTAGTTTCATGTCAGGTACTATTGTTGAATAACCTAGCTCCTTGTCAGGTACTATTGTTGAATAACCATGTCAGTACTAGTTTCATGTCAGGTACTATTGTTGAATCCTTAGTTTCATGTCAGGTACTATTGTTGAATAACCTAGCTCCTTAGTTTCATGTCAGGTACTATTGTTGAATAACCTTAGTTCCTTAATAACCTAGCTCCTTAGTTTTATGTCAGGTACTATTGTTGAATAACCCTCCTTAGCTCAGGTACTATTGTTTCAGCTCCTTGTTTCATGTCAGGTACTATTGTTGAATAACCTAGCTCCTTAGATTCATGTCAGGTACTATTGTTGAATAACCTAGCTCCTTAGTTTCATGCCAGGTACTATTGTTGAATAACCTAGCTCCTTAGTTTCATGTCAGGTACTATTGTTGAATAACCTAGCTCCTTAGTTTCATGTCAGGTACTATTGTTGAATAACCTAGCTCCTTAGTTTCATGTTAGGTACTATTGTTGAATAACCTAGCTCCTTAGTTTCATGTCAGGTACTATTGTTGAATAACCTAGCTCCTTAGTTTTATGTCAGGTACTATTGTTGAATAACCTAGCTCCTTAGTTTTATGTAAGGTACTATTGTTGAATAACCTAGCTCCTTAGTTTCATGTCAGGTACTATTGTTGAATAACCTAGTCCCTTTGTTTTATGTGAGGTACTATTGTTGAACAACCTAGCTCCTTAGTTTCATGTCAGGTACTATTGTTGAATAACCTAGCTCCTTAGTTTCATGCCAGATACTATTGTTGAATAACCCAGCTCCTTAGTTTCATGTCAGATACTATTGTTGAATAACCTAGCTCCTTAGTTTCATGTCAGGTACTATTGTTGAATAACCTAGCTCCTTAGTTTCATGTCAGGTACTATTGTTGAATAACCTAGCTCCTTAGTTTCATGTCAGGTACTATTGTTGAATAACCTAGCTCCTTTGTTTCATGTCAGGTACTATTGTTGAATAACCTAGTCCCTTAGTTTCATGTCAGGTACTATTGTTGAATAACCTAGCTCCTTAGTTTTATGTCAGGTACTATTGTTGAATAACCTAGCTCCTTAGTTTCGTGTCAGGTACTATTGTTGAATAACCTAGCTCCTTAGTTTTATGTCAGGTACTATTGTTGAATAACCTAGCTCCTTAGTTTCCTAGCTTCATTGTTGAATATTTTCATATCTTCACAAACAGGCATTATTATTCCATACTCTCTAACCGTCTCCTAGTTTTAAATCAAGTATTATTCAGACTTCAACTTGAATTCTTCAATTCCGTTTGTCACGCTACAATACAGTAAATTAGGGGGTAAGATGTACAGGTTGCACGTGATTCTCCCAGGCCTGAATACGGATCTAGCCTAAACATCTAATGTTAGCAAATAGCATGCTTGTGTTATGTGTTTTAATATATTTGTATTCTAAAGACAGCTGGTATGGATATTAAAACTTTAGTTAAAATAAAGTACATAACAACGTTTTGTCAACCTGAAGATGACCTAAGAAGGTCAAAGCGTTGTTTTGTATTTTATTTCAATTAAAGTTTTAACACCCATGTCTTGAGAATAATTTTTTACTTCAAGTGGGTTTCTTTTCATCTAAATTGGTTTGTTTGTGACTTCATGAAGTGATTTGGTAATTGTAACATCTGCGTTTGTTTATACGGTCTCGTGGTATTACAGCTCGCTCATTCGCTCTGAGTCTTCAGATAAAGATCAAACTTATCTGTCTGTAAACGCCAGCCGTCATCTGCCAGATGTTCGACCACCACTGCACAGGTGTGGCGCCCCACGTGCAAGTTACAGAGCGGGTATTTGATAATCTGTATCACGAATTAAATCACATCGAAAACTAAGTTGGCGCTCATAAACCTTTCAGCCATCATGCAAATATTAGGTTCAGAATTTTGAGTAAGTTGCAAACTTGAATAATATAATTAACAACACGACATTCGTGTGCTGGCTGACGTTACAAACATAATTTGTGTGACAACATACACGTAAGCTACCGTTTAGCATGTGATCACCACGGCGGTCTTTGTACCAGGTTTTACAACATTCTGAATTTAAATATCCGTTTTTTTTTGTTTTTTTTCACGAAACACTCGACGCTCGTAACATATTTTTACTATTTGATTTCTATTGTGTAATAAACAATAATACATGAACTCTATTGTGTGTTTGTCTTTCCTCAAAATATTTTAAAAAAAAGTGGGATGTATTGTGAATAATGTCGTGTCATTACTAGTAGAGGGTTTATGGTTCGCGTCTCCTTTCCACAGAAACACACTCCGCCACTGGGAGCAGTGGGTAAGCTGGAAATGTAACCTTCAAATCATTCTAAGGTGATAGTTTAAAGTTAATTAGAGCGTACCAGAATACTTGAGTTCGGTACATATTCGAACGGAGCCACCTAGTTGACATTTATAGAACTTCTAAGTAATTTTGTGTATATTAAATATTTTTCTTACTCATGTTTTCTCTGAAAGTCTAAACCGTTGCTTTACGTTTTGTTAATGAAAAAGAGCAGACATATTAATAATTTACTAATTTATTTCTTATATTATCATGATAATTCTATTGTCACCCACTGATACTACTTTATCCAGCTGGTACAGATAGTATGACATCATTTGTTTCTCTTCTCTCTAATAATACGAACAGTGGTGTCATAACACTTTTGGTTATTTTCTCTTTAATAATACGAACAGTGGTATCATAACACTTTTGGCTATTTTCTCTTTAATAATACGAACAGTGGTGTCATAACACTTTTGGTTATTTTCTCTCTAATAATACGAACAGTGGTGTCATAACACTTTTGGTTATTTTCTCTCTAATAATACGAACAGTGGTGTCGTAACACTTTTGGTTATTTTCTCTTTAATAATACAAACAGTGGTGTCATAACACTTTTGGTTATTTTCTCTTTAATAATACAAACAGTGGTGTCATAACACTTTTGGTTATTTTCTCTTTAATAATACGAACAGTGGTATCATAACACTTTTGGTTATTTTCTCTTTAATAATACGAACAGTGGTATCATAACACTTTTGGTTATTTTCTCTCTAATAATACGAACAGTAGTGTCATAACACTTTTGGTTATTTTCTCTTTAATAATACAAACAGTGGTGTCATAACACTTTTGGTTATTTTCTCTTTAATAATACGAACAGTGGTGTCATAACACTTTTGGTTATTTTCTCTCTAATAATACGAACAGTGGTGTCATAACACTTTTGGTTATTTTCTCTCTAATAATACGAACAGTGGTGTCATAACACTTTTGGTTATTTTCTCTCTAATAATACGAACAGTGGTGTCATAACACTTTTGGTTATTTTCTCTCTAATAATACGAACAGTGGTGTCATAACACTTTTGGTTATTTTCGTTCCACTAATACAAACAGTGTCATAACACTTTTGGTTATTTTCTCTTTAATAATACGAACAGTGGTATCATAACACTTTTGGTTATTTTCTCTTTAATAATACGAACAGTGGTGTCATAACACTTTTGGTTATTTTCGTTCCACTAATACAAACAGTGTCATAACACTTTTGGTTATTTTCTCTCTAATAATACGAACAGTGGTGTCATAACACTTTTGGTTATTTTCTCTCTAATAATACGAACAGTGGTGTCATAACACTTTTGGTTATTTTCTCTCTAGTAATACGAACAGTGGTGTCATAACACTTTTGGTTATTTTCTCTCTAGTAATACGAACAGTGGTGTCATAACACTTTTGGTTATTTTCTCTCTAGTAATACGAACAGTGGTGTCATAACACTTTTGGTTATTTTCTCTTTAATAATACGAACAGTGGTGTTATAACACTTTTGGTTATTTTCGTTCCACTAATACAAACAGTGTCATAACACTTTTGGTTATTTTCTCTTTATTAATACGAACAGTGGTGTCATAACACTTTTGGTTATTTTCGTTCCACTAATACAAACAGTGTCATAACACTTTTGGTTATTTTCTCTCTAATAATACGAACAGTGGTGTCATAACACTTTTGGTTATTTTCGTTCCACTAGTACAAACAGTGTCATAACACTTTTGGTTATTTTCGTTCCACTAGTACAAACAGTGTCATAACACTTTTGGTTATTTTCGTTCCACTAGTACAAACAGTGTCATAACACTTTTGGTTATTTTCGTTCCACTAGTACAAACAGTGTCATAACACTTTTGGTTATTTTCGTTCCACTAGTACAAACAGTGTCATAACACTTTTGGTTATTTTCTCTTTAATAATACGAACAGTGGTGTTATAACACTTTTGGTTATTTTCTCTTTAATAATACGAACAGTGGTGTTATAACACTTTTGGTTATTTTCGTTCCACTAATACAAACAGTGTCATAACACTTTTGGTTATTTTCTCTTTATTAATACGAACAGTGGTGTCATAACACTTTTGGTTATTTTCGTTCCACTAATACAAACAGTGTCATAACACTTTTGGTTATTTTCGTTCCACTAATACAAACAGTGTCATAACACTTTTGGTTATTTTCTCTCTAATAATACGAACAGTGGTGTCATAACACTTTTGGTTATTTTCGTTCCACTAGTACAAACAGTGTCATAACACTTTTGGTTATTTTCGTTCCACTAGTACAAACAGTGTCATAACACTTTTGGTTATTTTCGTTCCACTAGTACAAACAGTGTCATAACACTTTTGGTTATTTTCTCTTTAATAATACGAACAATGGTGTTATAACACTTTTGGTTATTTTCTCTTTAATAATACGAACAGTGGTGTTATAACACTTTTGGTTATTTTCGTTCCACTAATACAAACAGTGTCATAACACTTTTGGTTATTTTCTCTCTAATAATACGAACAGTGGTGTCATAACACTTTTGGTTATTTTCGTTCCACTAGTACAAACAGTGTCATAACACTTTTGGTTATTTTCGTTCCACTAGTACAAACAGTGTCATAACACTTTTGGTTATTTTCGTTCCACTAGTACAAACAGTGTCATAACACTTTTGGTTATTTTCGTTCCACTAGTACAAACAGTGTCATAACACTTCCGGCTCTGGTAATTTATTGTAATATCTGGTCCCATTCTTATCCTTCCACCCCTTCATACAAAAATGAAACTTCCGTGTATTATATCTAAGAAACGAATGTTGTAATGGTTGAATGAATTATTGCGGATTAGTTTGTTCTCGACATTTATTTTGTTTGGAAACTTATCTATTGAGGTGAATGGGTTAATACCAATACTTACAGTCGTATGTACATTTTCCTTCATATTCCTCTAAGGTCTCTACAAAGAAGCAGATGGCTAAGTCGTTGAATATGAGGTTAGTAAGGTTGTGACCACCAGGTGGTAACATTTCACTCGCTAATTACGTTCATTCTGAGATTCAGTAGGCGGGACGCGAAGGTTGGTTCATACAGAACTCAAGAACATGCTCGAGAGCCTGTGGGCTCGTGACACACTCGTGGTCGTTCAGGGTAGGTACTCCAGTTTCAGCTGCTAGCGTTTAGTTGCAAAGAAATAAAACGTACCACCACCCCTTCTTGGATGTTGAGGAGGGAAGGTGACCCGAACGCTGCCAGTGTAATGACCTTTGTAAGCAGGTGTTACTTGTATCTGTGCAGCGATTCTAGTATACCAATGTCTCACATTTCCACAGATCCATTACAAATGAGGAGTGCCCGACATGGCCAGGTGGGTTAAGACGTTCGACTCGTAATCTGAGAGTCTTAGGTTCGGATCCCCGTCGCACCAGACACGCTCGCCCTTTCTTCCGTGAGGACGTTATAATGTGACGGTCAATCCCACTATTCGTTGGTAAAAAGAGTTGGCGGTGGGTGGTGATGACTAGCTGTCTTTCCTCTAGTTGTACACTGCTATATTAGGGACGGCTAGCGTAGATAGCCCTCGTGTAGCTTTGCGCGAAATTCAAAACAAATTAATTATGTCTTTTGGGTTAAAGTTCAATTTGGTTGAACTTGCGCACTCTGTTCCTTATTCATTAGGTTCTGGTTACAGTTTGAAATAGGTATAGCCAAATGATTCGACCTGGTTTTACTAAACGTATATTTTTTCTCCACTTCCTTTCACATTTTTCACTACTTTGTACCTCTAAAAATTTCCATACGACCAGAGATGTCTTTATGACCATTTGTTATTCTCTCTCACTGTCAGTATTTGAGTACAATTATCCACTCGTGTCACTATACGAAATTCGCCATATACGTGAGCATTGTTATTTACGATGCATGATACAAAGTTTAAGTTTATATCATGTCTCGCTTTGTTGAATGTTCAGAAATTTCTCTCTTTATCTTCTCCATCTTACTGAGATGTCTAAACGACACCTGGTGTGGGAGTGTTGAAGAGACACGTGCTTGCCACGTGCTGCACTTTGTTCCCAGTGAATGAAAGATGAACAACTTCCGGAAATCTATTTAAGATCCGAGGTCAAGAAAGGGGGGAAGAAATCCTCAAATTTAAAATAGCACAAAGACTTGACCTTGTTTTGGCTATAAGCGTGTTCTTTTAGATGTGCACGCGTTGCTTATCTGGACTGCTCGCGAACTAGATAACCTTGCCATCTGGTCAGCTTCAGTAATACTGAGTGACTAGCGTGGTGTCTTTGAATAAATACCAAAAGGGTAGACTGGAAGTTTTAATTCTCTGAAGGTTCTGTATACACGTTTTCAACACGTGATAGTAAAGTTAGTGGTTGGGTTTCCGGTACTTCTGTTAGTGAAGATAATTCGTTCAACAAAGCCCTAGAAAAACAGGGAAACAGAATGTTGAATGTTGACGTGTTCCTGCGACGTAGTTCATAATTCCTCAAGAAATTGTAGTAAGATATTAGAAGGAAATACAAAAGTATGTTTCATCCTAAGCTGTTCGAGGGCTATCTGCGCTATCAGTCATTAATTTTGAACTTATCGATTCATGTGAAGGCAACTTGTCAACAACACCATCCGCCAATTCTTGAATTATTGTTCTCATATAATAGGGTTTGATAATCACTGTATACCACAGTCATCGCTTCAAAATACAGAAGTTATTTTGTTTTGGTAACGGGGCGCGAACCATGGATACCCAGTCAGGTTCGCTTACCATTAGGTTGCGATCCGATATAATATAAGACTCACTTGGTTTATTTTAATGCGAGTCACCTGTATGTTTACGGACTTTCAACACTAAAATTTGGGGTTCGATTTCTCACGATGGACAGCCAAAGCGCAGATAGCCCATTGTGTAGCTCTTTGTTAAAATAACAAGTTATTTTTACATAATGGGTAAAGAATCCCAAGTACAAGATTCTAAACCAACGCACTTTTTCAAAGTAGCACTAATATGCTTACTAAAAATTGTAAAATCGACCAAAATAAATGTCAGTTTCTATTTATACTAAAATACTCACACGTTTATAGAAGTAACGTAATGAACAGATTGATAAAAAAATATAAAACTGGTAACTTAAAGTATAGTTTACCCTATTATATATGTGTGTATGTATGGCCCGGCTAGGCCAGGTGGGTTACTCTGAGGGTCGAGGGCTCGAATCCCGGTCGCTCCAAACATGCTCGCCCATTCAGCTATGGGGGCATTATAATGTTACGGTCAATCCCACTTTTAATTGGTAAAATAGTAGCCCAAGAGTTGGCGGTGAATGGTGATGACTTCCCTCTAGTCTTACACTGCTAAATTAGGTACGGCTAGGGCACATAGCCCTCAAATAGCTTTACGCGAAATTCAAAACATCAGACATTCATTATGTATATATATATATATATATAAACATACTGATTTATTTTAAAATTCAATAAACCTTTTTCAGAATTCAGTTGTTTAATCCAAGAAAATAACATTTTGTGATAAGTTGGAATATTTTTTTACAAATGGTTGCTATTAATAACGTTACCACGTAGTACTGTTGTCAAGGTGATGTGTATTGTGTGAATGGAGTTCCTACTGTTACATATTATACATTACTTACGTTACCACGTGGTACTGTTGTCAAGGTGATGTGTATTGTGTGAATGGAGTTCCTACTGTTTCATATTCTACATTACTTACGTTTCCACGTAGTACTGTTGTCAAGGTGTTGTGTATTGTGTGAATGGAGTTCCTACTGTTACATATTCTACATTACTTACGTTTTCACGTAGTACTGTTGTCAAGGTGATGTGTATTGTGTGAATGGAGTTCCTACTGTTACATATACTACATTACTTACGTTTCCACGTAGTACTGTTGTCAAGGTGATGTGTATTGTGTGAATGGAGTTCCTACTGTTACATATTCTACATTACTTACGTTTCCACGAAGTACTGTTGTCAAGGTGATGTGTATTGTGTGAATGGAGTTCCTACTGTTACATATTCTACATTACTTACGTTACCACGTAGTACTGTTGTCAAGGTGATGTGTATTGTCTGAATGGAGTTTCTACTGTTACATATTCTACATTACTTACGTTACCACGTAGTACTGTTGTCAAGGTGATGTGTATTGTGTGAATGGAGTTCCTACTGTTACATATTCTACATTACTTACGTTTCCACGTAGTACTATTGTCAAGGTGATGTGTATTGTGTGAATGGAGTTCCTACTGTTACATATTCTACATTACTTACGTTACCACGTAGTACTGTTGTCAAGGTGATGTGTATTGTGTGAATGGAGTTCCTATAGTTACATATTCTACATTACTTAGGTTTTCACGTAGTACTGTTGTCAAGGTGATATGTATTGTGTGAATGGAGTTCCTATGGTTTCATATTATAGTTTTTATCTTTGTTTGTGCGTGTGTTTGTGTCTCGAGTAGCAGTGCTTTCGAAGCATTTAGATTGTTTGTTATTCTCATAAGCGTGTTCACGGGGCAAAATAAGAAAAAAACAAACTTAAACAGCGTAAGACTAAATTCTGAAACTTGAAAGTTTATTTTATAAGAAGCTGAGACGAACACATATACTAACTTAAGATTCTCAGCTTTAAACATCCTAATTATTGTGGATTGTTCTTCTGTGTGTGATAACAGGTGTTTTGAAACAAAAGATCGTACGTTAGGACTAACTGTGCTCGTCTAACGTTAGGCCTAAGGCTAAAATAAGTTGGTTTATTTGCGTAGAAATGCATAAGGGTTTCTAGCACTATCCTTTCATAATCTTCAAATGTTAGACCAGAGAGAAGGCAGTTAGTCGACGACACCCTCCGCTAACTTTTGGGCTACTCACTCGTATAATGAAATTTGGTCATCATTTTTTATATATATAATGCAACCATGGCCCTACATTGTGAATCACTATTTTGCAGCAACAGTTCTCGAACCATAGACCTCATGACTCGCTATTCGGCACGCTAGACGTTAGAACACACCAAGCCCGACAAAATCCGTCGCGTGGTACATATTAATACATTTTCAGGTCTTAAGTGCATTATGGTAATCTTCGTTGATTTACTACGCATGTTTTGAAATGTATCAAAATTTAGAAGAAAAAAAAAAAAATCCAATTCAAACGAGGTGGCGCTGGTTGTCACAGAAATGTAATATGATATTATTAATATAAACAAAGTTTATATCCCATTAACCCTTAAACAAGGGAAATATTGTAGGTGGCAGCACCATTTCATGATGGCCGCCGTTTGAGGATTAAATATTACCTTTCTCATACGTCAAAGGTTATTTTGGAGTTTATTCTTCTAACGCTATTACGGAACTTATTTTTAGTATATCCTGTAGATGGCCTCAAGAAAGTTCATTTCTTACTCGAGACAGACTAAATCCATAAATATATATTTTTCCTTTCTCGTTTCTGGAACTTTGTTTATTTCTTAAATATTACAGGAGTGCTTATCAGGTTTTGCGCGGAATATAAGCGTCAGTCGTGCTATTCATTAAAACTCAAACGAAATGAAACTATTCCGAAAAAACAAACAAACTTGTGTTCATGTTGTGCCCTTTTTCTTTGTCGTTGGTCGTCTTTTAAAACTTACTTCGACACGCGACCTGCATTCACACAAATAAAAAGACGTAACTCGTGAACAACTGATCTCTTCACGAAGTTTGTAGAAACACAGAACAACAGAAGTCATCAATTTTGACCTGTCACAACAAAGGCCTAATAATAAAAAAAAATATTGTTAAAGTTTACTTTAAGGAGCTCTTCTTTACTTTTTATACAAACTAGAATTTGTCCGGAATGGTATTTTATAGAGGGCGCTTTCTGAAATTATAAATCTATATATATATTTTTTCCCCGCTGTAACTGTGCTTGGATATTTTTGTTGCTTGAATTTAATGGCGAAGCTATGCAATGGGTTATGTGCGCTTTGCACAAACATCAAACAAAACTGTACCGTTACAAACTTTCTTTCGTTTGTTTTTGAATTTTGCGCAAAGCTACACGAGGTCTATCTGCGCTTGCTTTCCCTAATTTAGTAGTGTTAAGTCAGAGAGAAGGCAGCTGGTCATCACTACCTACCGCCAACTCTTGGGCTACTCTTTTATCAACGAATAGTTGGATTGATTATAACGCCCCTACGTCTGAAAGGGCGAGAATGTTTGATGCGATAGAGATCCGAACCCGCGACCGTTAGATTGCGTGTCGAGTGCCTTAACCACTTGGCCATGCCCCAGTCCTGCTCAACTGGTAACTAAATTAGTTGTACCTAATGTTAACAGCAAATACCGCCAACTCTTGGATTATTCTTGTCTGATGAAAATTAGGTTTTGACTCTTAGAAAAGGACGCGATTAGAATACTTAACACCAGTGAAACAATTTGTGGTTTTAAAAGGAAAAAGTTATATATATATATATATATCTTTAGTTAGAGTTTATAGATATGTGAATATTATAGATCGTTTCTTTGATTTAAATTATACTTTGTTTTCAGTTCTGGTATAAATTTTAATGAGTTTTAAAGAAATATTCATTGTTTAGGCTTATTGGATTATTTTCTTCTTTCAACTCTCACTAGCTCAACGATATGTCTTCGGGCTTACAGCGATAGCAACCGGGTTTCGATACACGTGGTGGGCAGAGCACAGATAGCCCACTGTGTAACTTTGTACTTTAAACAAATGTCCCACCCTGGTACAGCGGTAAGTCTACGGATTTACAACGCTGAAATCAGGGGTTCGATTCCCTTCGGTAGACTCAGCAGATAGTCCGATGTGGCTTTGCTATAAGAAAACACACACACATACTTCAAACAAGATTGTACTTTTATGTGGAAATTTTATTAACTTATGGTTTATTCAGTTAGATTAATAATAGTTCAGTTTTAATAGGTCAGTTGTTGTGTGTTTACGTGTATTCTATAGATTATTATTTTTTACATCTTTATGAAAGGAAAAACGAAAACGTGGTCAGGGCACCAACATCAATAATTATATTCCCTCTTTCAATGCAGAGAGATGTTTGAGTGATGAGACTTGTAATGTTGTGTTAATGCGATAAAAAATAAAGCAACCGTTAGGTAAGCCTGACTACTTTCCAATTCAAGCATGCTCAAGCCTCACCTTGCTTCGTGGAATCTACTTCAGCGTTCTTTGAGAAACGAATTTGAAAAAAAAAAAAAACGTTTTCTGTTGAACAGCGCCCTCTGATCGTTATTCATGTCAATTCATCTTTTATGTTCAAACATCAAAGGTCCTGCTACTGAATTCTCGGTGAAAGCAACGACAGGTTAGGAATGGTGCGGTTTTTTTTTCCTTTTTTAACGGTCTAGTTTCTTGTAGGTAGTTTGTTAAGAGTTCGCAGTATATCCAGGGATCTGGGACCTTTGACCCACTTTATTGAAATATTTTCACGGGTTTCCATATGGAAATTTCGAGGTCCCACTGGGGTGGGGGAGAAAGGTTGAGGGAAATTGTGGTAGAGTGGAATGTGAGGTAAAAAAAATTAAAAAAAACACACACACGCACACCTCGTGTTTAAAAAGTATAAACCTTCACCAATGTGTTAAGGTTACGTAAATATAGTTTGTATGTGAGAATTTCTTGGATTTTGAGCACGTTCGAGCAGCTTTTTTATATGTATACTGAATGCACTAAACCAGAATGCTGATATCTAGCGGACAGAGCGCCGCCTAGTGAGTACACTTGTTAATAGAGAAAGCGACATGTGAAAAAATTATTACATTTTGTTTGTTTTGTTTGATATTTCGCACAAAGCTACTCGAGGGCTATCTGTGCTAGCCGTCCCTAATTTAGCAGTGTAAGACTAGAGGGAAGGCAGCTAGTCATCACAACCCACCGCCAACTCTTGGGCTACTCTTTTACCAACGAATAGTGGGATTTACTGTCACATTATAACGCCCCCACGGCTGGGAGGGCGAGCATATTTGGCGCGACTCGGGCGCGAACCCGCAAAATTATTACAACTGTGACGTGATATTTACTGTGTCTGTGTGTTGATGTTATCAGAAACCACGAGTCTGTGTTTAGAAGCGTGTAATAATATGTGAACCACACGATGACCGTTATACCCAGTGCCGAAGAGGTCCTTCACCCAAGATAAGATGTGTTTTATCCAATAGAAATGTACGATGTCCAAAACAAATAATGTCTTCATTATAATTAATTATACATTTCATGAGACATTAGTATTAGGCCTGTTATATTTTTAACACTGTGTGCTTTACTTAATCCGCCAGTGGTTTTCAGGAAGAAAAAAATATAAAATAAGCATTGGAACAACATTGTATTCACCATATCTGTTACCGATGATGCGAACATAGTGTAGTTAGTAAATTATTATTGCATACGGCCCGGCATGGCCAGGTGGGTTAAGGCGTTCGACTCGTAATCTGAGGGTCGCTAGTTCGAATTCCTCGGATTACGAGTCGCACGCCTTACGCGCTTGGCCATGCCAGGCCCCTGGTTTCACGTTACATGGTGAGAAAATCGAATGTTAGTGGCGGATGGTGTTAGAATTTTCATCGTAAACGGAATCTCAAGTGACACGGAGTTTACCTTGGCCAGTTGATGAGAGGGAGGTCAGACAAACAGCATCACCCGCCTCCTCTCTAGCTACTCTTAAAGAAATAGCGGGATTGGCTGCCACAGTTATAACATTCCATAGCGAAAGGCGCGAGTCGCATGAATTTCGGCTGCTTACCACGGTTCGAATCTCTGACTTTCTGAATTGAAATACCAGTGCTTTCTATTGTTCGCGTCCCCGTCACACCGAACAGGCTAAAGTGCAAATGTTTGTTTCCTTGGGCCAGGTGGTTAAGGCACCGACTCTTAATGTGAGGGTGACGGGTTCGAATTCCTGTCACACCAAACAGTTGGCGGTGGGTGGTGATGACTAGCTGCCTTCATTCTAGTATTGCACTGCTAAATTAGGAATGACCAGCACAGATAGCGCTCGTGTAATTTTTGCGTGAAATTCAAAAAACAAACAAAGAAATCAACTTCCCACCGCGGACTCAGCAGATAGTCCAGTGAGGCTGTGCTCTGAAACAAATAAAAAATGACAAGTACGTTTAGCTATAATCATTCTCCGCCATCTTTGAAAAGTCGTTCACGCCTAGCAGTGACGTCATTAATTAAAATAGAGGGTATTTTCTTTATTTCGCTCTGATTGATTTTATTTCAATTCTGTGAACAAAAATATTTTGCTAAACATAACGGTAAACATTCAATTTGTGTCTAAGTAACTTCTTTTTACAGACTAGCTCATTTATTTACCGAATAAAAGTGGACATTTAAAATCATCCGTGTGTTGATTTACAGAAAGGTGGATGTTGCCACCCTTAGATTAAGGCCCCGGCATGGTCAGGTGGGTTAAGGCGTTCGACTCGTAATCCGAGGGTCGCGGGTTCGAATCCCGGTCCTGCCAAACATGCTCGCCATTTCAGCCTTGGGGCGTTATAATGTGACGGTCAGTCCCACTATTCGTTAGTAAAAGAGTAGCCCAAGAGTTGGCGGTGGGTGATGATGACTAGCTACCTTCCCTCTAGTCTTACACTGCTAAATTAGGGACGGCTAGAGTAGATAGCCCTCGAGTCGCTCTGCGCGAAATTCAAAACAAAGAAACAGAGCCACTCTTAGATAATTGTTTATAAAACACAACAATGTGCACTTAATTATTTAGTTGTATGTATCGCTATGGTACGTTCTAAGTTATGCCTTTTCTGCTAAAATTGTTTCAGTTTCATCACGTGTCTTTCCAGTTGAAAACACGACTCGAGAAATTTATCGATGAACCACCAGAGGGCAGGAGCTCACAAATAAATCTGCGTTTTGGTGTTGTTGTTTTGAATTTAGCACAAAGCTACACAATGGGCTATCTGCGCTCTGCCCACCACGGGTATCGAAATTTGGGTTTTAGCGTTGTAAATCCGCAGACTTATCGCTGAGCCACCAGGGGGCCTGCGTTTTGAATAAAACGATCATTACCATCAGCTTCTGGAATATATTGTAGTGGCTCACCTTTTTCATTTACATTTTTTAGATAATGTTACTTTGATTTTATGATTTAATTTGTTAAAACGCATCGTATGTTCGTTCCTGCATACTTAAGTCAAAGAGCTTGTTTTATTTGCACGGAAGAGTCGTTCGTAGCCACCGAAGAGTAGAAAATTGCTAATTGATTTGGTAATTAGTATATGTATATGCCATTAATCATACTTTAAACGTGGCTTGCCACTGTTATAAAAGAATAGATAAAGTCGTTTAATGAAAGCGTGAGAAGTCAAAATCGATATTTCTCGATCAGACACTACAATCCATCATCCAACAACTTGTTTTTGTGCACGTGACAGGATATCGGTATACTTAACGCGTCAAAAACTATATGGTTTATATTCTCGACTTTGGATTAGCGAACCAGTTTGTTTGTTGTTGTTTTTTTTCGTCAGAGTTTAAAACAAGCCGATTTAATATAAAATAGAAATACAACTGGAACTTAAATAGAACCAAGAGTTATTTCTTTTTTATTTGAGAATTAAAAACAAAAACGAAGCAGCAAACCACACCGGTAAATCTACATCGTGAAAATATTATTAATTAGCGTTACGTTGAAAATTCAGCCCTTTCTTTTCAAAGTGGCCCGGCATGGCCAGGTGGTTAAGGCACTCGAGGGTTGTGGGTTCGAATCTCCGTCACACCAAACATGCTCGCCTTTTCAGCCGTGGGGACGTTATAATGTTACGGTCAATCCCACTATTCGTTGGTAAAAGAGTAGCCCAAGAGTTGGCGGTGAGTGGTGATGACTAGCTGCCTTCCCTCTAGTCTTACACTACTAAATTAGGGACGGCTAGCACAGATAGCCCTCGAGTAGCTTTTTGCGAAATTCCAAACAAACAAACAAAACGCTTCCTACTCTGGGAAAATGGTTGTGGTACAAGAGTGAAAATAAACACCAATATCTGGTCAGAGCATGGGTAGTGTCGGGCGTCATTTGATTAACTGTCTTCCCTGTAAGGATTATCAGATCAAAATTAGGGTTACACGTGTGTAGCAACTATTTGAAAACTTGGAAAAGTTGACCTGCCACTTGATATTGTGGAAAAAGGTAAGTTGAATTATCACTTTAAAAGAGAAAGAAGACTACGTCTGTATTTAAACCATCAGCAATGTATAATTGTTTTGTTTGCTTTTGAAAAGTAGTAAATATGGTTAGACAAGAGCTTGATTTTGTTAGGCCTAATAGAGTTGTATTTATTCTGTTCAAGGCTCATTAATACTAAGGCTTAGTTATTCAGCTGAATACAAAGAGAACCTTTGTCTCTCTTTCACCCTGATGGTTTAAAACTGCTTTAAGATAACGTATTTCTTATTGTGGAGGTATTTTGTATACGTGTACCGTATTCTTATGTTTGCGTTCAAGTAAGACATCTGCTCCCCGTGAACTCGTGTTTCGTGTTTTTACTGTTCCTCATCGCCTGTTAAACATGTTATTGGTGGTGGTTGCGTATAGCACGTTCATGTGAGTTATCGAAACCGCATCTTCACAGTAATTACTTGTTCGCACAGCGTTTATAACCCACCAAACATACTCGTCCTTTCAGCCGTGGGGGCCTTTTAATGTTGGGTAAATCCCACTATTTGTAGGTAAAAGAGTAGCTCAACAGTCGATGGTGATGACTAGTTGTCTTTCCTCTAGTCTTACACTTGTAAATTAGGGACGGCTAGTGCAGATAGCTCTCGTGTAGCTTTGCGCGAAATCCTACACAGACCGAACGTTTCTGTGCGAGAAACAGGTTATAATCTAAAGTCCGTGTTATCTATATGTCGTTCTATCTCTTAGTTGGTTTTACGAACTTTCAAGCTGTAATTTCACATTTTCATACATTAAATTTATTTACTGAAGTGTCGCTCGTTCTTTCATTCACAGCATTCAGTTTTGAGTGTTTTTTTTAAGTTTGTGTATGTATGTGTGTTTTTTTTATAGCAAAGCCACATGGGGCTATCTGCTGAGCCCATCGAGGAGAATCGAACCCCTGATTTTAGCGTTGTAAATCCTTAGACTTACCGCTGTACTAACGGAGCGCTTTTTTTGTTTTAAGAATACACAATAAGCATTCTGTGCTGTGCCAATCACGGGTATTGAACCCAGATTTTAGTACTATAACCATTCGTACACACCGTTGTATAAGCAAGTACTTTATATGTTAAATGTGAGCAGACATAAGGACAATAATAGCCGTTATTTAACTTTTAACTTGGAAAATTTGTACTTGTAACAAAACACGAGTTAAGCCTTCTCGTACGTTAGAAATAAAATTATCCGTACCCGTCTTTGAATAACTGTTTGATGTAATTGGGATATTTTTGTTGATTCTAAAGCTGAGAAGTTAGTGTTCATAATAATATTATAATATGCACAATAATATCAAATTTCTTTGTCTCGTAATCTCTACATAATTTTTAAAAATCAGTAAACGGGATTTTTTTTCAAATATATTTTGACTGGTTTTTGAATTTCGCGCAAAGCTACACGAGGGCTACCCGCGCTAGCCGTCCCTGATTTAGCAGTATAAGACTCGAGAGAAGGCAACTAGTCATCACCACCCACCGCCAACTCTTGGGCTACTCTTTTACTAGGAATAGTGGGATTGACCGTGGAATTATAACGTCCCCACGGCTGAAAGGGCGAAGATGTTTGGTGTGACAGGGATCAGAACCCGCGACCCTCTGATTACGAGTCGAGTGCCTTAACCACCTGGCCATGTCGGGCCTAGAAATATATATATATATGAATAACAGTGGCTCCGGTGGTTAGGGCACCCGAGTCGCAGTCTGCGGGTCACAGGCTCCAATTCCTACCACTGAGCATACTAGACCTTTAAACCATAAGCGCGGTTTAATGTAACAGTCAGTTCCACTATTCGTTGGCAAAAGAGTAGCCCAAAAGTTGGCGGTGGGTGGTGTTGATTAGCTGCCTTTCATCTGGCCTAGATGGCCCTCGAGTAGATTTGCGCGAAATTTCACCACTGGTTTAACAATTAAAAGCGCATTGTCCTTTATTTGAGGCCCGGCATAGCCAAGCGTGTTAAGGCGTTCGACTCGTATTCCAAGGGTCGCGGGTTCGAATCCAGGTCGCACCAATCATGTTCGCCCTCTCAGCCGTTGGGCGTTATAATGTGACGGTCAATCCCACTATTCGTTGGTAAACGAGTAGCCCAAGAGTTGGCAGCGGATGGTGATGACTAGTTTCTCTCCCTCTTGTGTTACACTGCTAAATTAGGGACGGCTTGCGCAGATAGCCCTCGCGTAGCTTTGCGCGAGATTAAAAAAAAACAAACCTTTATTTGATTATTTATTCAATGAGACACACATACAGTCTGAGAAACTCTAAAAGTTCAAAAAATTATGATACAGCGTAGTACTTGTTCATGTTACAGGTTCTTCTGCGCGTCTGGGATTGTTTTTTATTAGAAGGACCCAAGGTACTTTTCCGCTTCACTCTGGCTGTTCTGAAAATGCAAGAAGACGCCATATTGGCACGCTCTGACACCGTTTCCATCATGCGACAAATCAAGGTTGCAGCGAAACTGTGTTTTGATGTTGACATGCTGGTAAAGGTTCGTTGCTAGTTCTCAGTTGCTTTTAACTGGTGTAACTTATTTCAAAGTTTCTGTTTGTTACTTTAATTCGAATATGTAGCTGAAACGTACAGGGGGCGTAACTAGCACTTTTGTTTTTGTTTTCCAGAAATAAAAATGTATTTTGTGTTTCCACAGAAAATAATTTAAGTGACTTATATAAAAAAAATTCAAGTATTTATTTATTTACTAATCAGAAGATAGTGGACCTTTCACACTTTTCAGAATATTAAGGTGGTCGTTTAACCCCTAACCCCTTGGCTACGCGCTTGAATTATTTAGACGCAAATAACCATATAACATTTTAAAATATTCTGTGTTCTACCATTTTGCATTTAAGAAAATATCGGTTAATTTATTGAAGATCGCGGTAAATGTTCTGTATGTTTTAAACATCCTACAAGTCATGCTCTTCCTGGGCTCGGTCATGGCCAGGTGGTTAAAACACTCGACTCGTTATCTGAGGGTCGTGTTCGAATCTCCGTTACACCAAACATGCTCTCCTCTCAGCCATGGGGACGTTATAATGTGATGGTTAATCCTACTATTCGTTGGTAGTGGTGGGTGGTGATGACTAGCTGCCTTCCCTCTAGTCTTACACTGCTAAATTAGGGACGGCTAGCACAGATAGCCCTCGAGTAGCTTTGTGCGAAATTCAAAAACAAACAAAAAACAAAACTTGTTCTTACTTGTACAAGAATCTGTACCGACTTTTGAGATTAGCCAAACTTCAGACTGATGATAAAGCTTGGAATAACCATTGTTTCATGTAACTTTGACATGAGGCAATCGATTAATATACGTTTACGACTTTTGTTTATCCGGTTTATCAATAAGATGCTAATTATACACAGAAAATCATTACAGAATTATAGAAAGACAACCTGAACATTCTAAACTAGTTTCAATTAATTAAATTGTAACAATATTTATCATTAAAGTTTCTAGATAAAATACTCACCAAAACACTTACTACTTTTTTGCGCAGTTCACTTAACTAGCTTGTAGTTATCCACAAGAATGTCTGATTAGGATCTCAACTCTGATTTTAGAATGTTAAATTAATACTTTCATTGTAATACTTTCAGACAACATTCGAGGAACTCGAACCTTTCCCTCGACGTCAAGACATCGCTGCTAGACAAGCATGTTACCAGAGGACTTTGTTGGAGAAATCAAAGAAACGAGAAATGGAAAGGAAAGCCATAAAAGAAAGAGAAACTGCGGTTAGTAACAGAGTTTTAGATAAACTAAAAATTTTAAATCAAAATTTCAAAAATGTACAAAGATCAGAAGGCTACTTCTCTTATATTGTGTTTTCTTACAGCAAAGCCACATCGGAATATCTGCTGAGCCCACCGAGGGGAATAAAACCCCTAATTTTAGAGTTGTAAATTTGTAGACTTACCGCTGTACTATCGGGGGGGGGGGGTTCACTTATATAATAGGCCCGGCATAGCCTGCTGGGTTAAGGCGTTCCACTCGTAATCCGAGGGTCGCGGGTTCTGAATCCTCGTCGCACCAAACATGCTCACCCTTTCAACTGTGGGGGCGTTATAATATAACGGTCAATCCCACTATTCGTAGTAAAAGAGTAGCCCAAGGTGGTGGGTGGTGATGACTAGCTGCCTTCCCTCTAGTCTCACACTGCTAAATTAGAGACGGCTAGCCCTTGAGTAACTTCACGCGAAATTAAAAACAAAACAAACAAACTTATATGTCTGTGGACTTAAAACGCTAGAAACTGGGTTTAGATACCCGTGGTGAGCAGAGCACAGCCAGTCCAATCAGTAGTTTGATATTGAACTCCTAAATAAACAAACAAAAACAATCCAAAGAAGGAGATATTTCATGGCTAAGTGAACTTAGCTAAAACTCGAGTTTTGAAACCTTGAAAAATGGTTCAAAAGTACTAATTAGCAAACAAACTCGAAATATATATTGCAAGAAAATATAAAACATAAAGAACCATCTTTATATTTTATTAGAAAATATCCTGAGAAAACGTAATACGTCTCCATCTATCGGAAGCTAAAAGTATTAATACAGCATTTTTTAAAAAAAGAAAACGATTTTGTTTTGAATTTCGCACAAAGTTACTCGAGGGCTATCTGCGCTAGCCGTCCCTAATTTAGCAGAGTAAGACTATAGGGAAGGCAGCTAGTCATCACCACCCACCGCCAACGCTTAGGCTACTCTTTTTACCAACGAATAGTGGGATTGACCGTCACATTATAACGCCCCCACGGCTGAAAGGGCGAGCATGTTTGGTGTGACGGGGATTCGAACCCGTGACCCTCAGATTACGAGTCGCACGCCTTAACACGTTTGCCCATGCCGGGCCAAGGAAAGGTTTGGAGTACACGACATGAAACTTTTTAAATCAAAGATAGAAAGTTAAAGATAGAACTTAAAATACAATGTTTGTTATATGCTAGCTTAATAGCTAGGTCGGTGTAAGTCATCGAATTGTGTGTTTATAGACAAGTGAAGCCAAAACCCGGGGTTCGATTCTCTGTATTGGACTGACAACAGTTACCTTTTCCCCAAAACAAACAAGATAAACGTGTCTCCGCCTACCGGAAATAAAAAATATTAACAGTGCATTCATTTGCAAATAAGGCCGCGCCCTCTGTCTTTGTGTATCTCTACGTCTGTCATTTGTCTTAATTAATATGTTGTAGAAATTTAGTTCGTTCGATTTTAATATCGTGTTTCATTGTTGTTATGACTTTTCAGTTAGCTGACTTCGATGAAGAACCTTCCCAGTTCATTATGGAATGTGCAGCTGTTTATGATAAAGGTAAGTTTTATTGTTGTGTAGAATAAAACAAGGGATTCTTCAAACCTCTTATTAAAGAACAATAAATACTTGTGCATCTTATAGAGAATGGCATAACTTGTGTATGTTAAGTTGAATGACATAACTTGTGTATGTTATGTTGAATGACATAACTTGTGTATGTTAAGTTGAATGATATAACTTGTGCATGTTAAGTTGAATGACATAACTTGTGTATGTTAAGTTGAATGATATAACTTGTGCATGTTAAGTTGAATGACATAACTTGTGTATGTTATGTTGAATGACATAACTTGTGTATGTTAAGTTGAATGATATAACTTGTATATGTTAAGTTGAATGACATAACTTGTGCATGTTAAGTTGAATGATATAACTTGTGCATGTTAAGTTGAATGACATAACTTGTGTATGTTATGTTGAATGACATAACTTGTGTATGTTAAGTTGAATGATATAACTTGTGTATGTTAAGTTGAATGATATAACTTGTGCATGTTAAGTTGAATGACATAACTTGTGTATGTTAAGTTGAATGACATAACTTGTATATGTTAAGTTGAATGACATAACTTGTGTATGTTAAGTTGAATGACATAACTTGTATATGTTAAGTTGAATGACATAACTTGTGTATGTTAAGTTGAATGACATAACTTGTGCATGTTAAGTTGAATGACATAACTTGTGTATGTTATGTTGAATGACATAACTTGTGTATGTTAAGTTGAATGATATAACTTGTGTATGTTAAGTTGAATGATATAACTTGTGCATGTTAAGTTGAATGACATAACTTGTGTATGTTATGTTGAATGACATAACTTGTGTATGTTAAGTTGAATGACATAACTTGTATATGTTAAGTTGAATGACATAACTTGTGTATGTTAAGTTGAATGACATAACTTGTATATGTTAAGTTGAATGACATAACTTGTGCATGTTAAGTTGAATGACATAACTTGTGTATGTTATGTTGAATGACATAACTTGTGTATGTTAAGTTGAATGATATAACTTGTGTATGTTAAGTTGAATGATATAACTTGTGCATGTTAAGTTGAATGACATAACTTGTGTATGTTATGTTGAATGACATAACTTGTGTATGTTAAGTTGAATGACATAACTTGTATATGTTAAGTTGAATGACATAACTTGTGTATGTTAAGTTTAATGACATAACTTGTATATGTTAAGTTGAACGACATAACTTGTGTACGTTATGTTGAATGACATAACTTGTGAATGTTAAGTTGAATGACATAACTTGTGTATGTTAAGTTGAATGACATAACTCGTGTATGTTATGTTGAATGACATAACTTGTGTATGTTAAGTTGAATGACATAACTTGTATATGTTAAGTTGAATGACATAACTTGTGCATGTTAAGTTGAATGACATAACTTGTGCATGTTAAGTTGAATGATATAACTTGTGTATGTTAAGTTGAATGATATAACTTGTGCATGTTAAGTTGAATGACATAACTTCTGTATGTTATGTTGAATGACATAACTTCTGTATGTTAAGTTGAATGACATAACTTGTGTATGTTAAGTTGAATGACATAACTTGTGTATGTTATGTTGAATGACATAACTTGTGTATGTTAAGTTGAATGACATAACTTGTGTATGTTATGTTGAATGACATAACTTGTGAATGTTAAGTTGAATGACATAACTTGTGTATGTTAAGTTGAATGACATAACTCGTGTATGTTATGTTGAATGACATAACTTGTGTATGTTAAGTTGAATGACATAACTTGTATATGTTAAGTTGAATGACATAACTTGTGCATGTTAAGTTGAATGACATAACTTGTGCATGTTAAGTTGAATGACATAACTTGTGTATGTTAAGTTGAATGACATAACTTGTGCATGTTATGTAGAATGGCATAAATTGTGTATGTTAAGTTGAATGACATAACTTGTGTATGTTAAGTTGAATGACATAACTTGTGCATGTTAAGTTGAATGACATAACTTGTGTATGTTATGTAGAATGGCATAACTTGTGTATGTTAAGTTGAATGACATAACTTGTGTATGTTAAGTTGAATGACATAACTTGTGCATGTTATGTAGAATGGCATAACTTGTGTATGTTAAGTTGAATGACATAACTTGTGTATGTTAAGTTGAATGACATAACTTGTGCATGTTAAGTTGAATGACATAACTTGTATATGTTATGTAGAATGGCATAACTTGTATATGTTAAGTTGAATGACATAACTTGTATATGTTAAGTTGAATGACATAACTTGTGCATGTTAAGTTGAATGACATAACTTGTGCATGTTAAGTTGAATGACATAACTTGTGCATGTTAAGTTGAATGACATAACTTGTATATGTTATGTAGAATGGCATAACTTGTATATGTTAAGTTGAATGACATAACTTGTATATGTTATGTAGAATAACATAACTTGTGTATGTTAAGTTGAATGACATAACTTGTGTATGTTAAGTTGAATGACATAACTTGTATATGTTAAGTTGAATGACATAACTTGTATATGTTATGTAGAATGGCATAACTTGTGTATGTTAAGTTGAATGACATAACTTGTGCATGTTAAGTTGAATGACATAACTTGTATATGTTATGTAGAATGGCATAACTTGTGTATGTTAAGTTGAATGACATAACTTGTGCATGTTAAGTTGAATGACATAACTTGTATATGTTAAGTTGAATGACATAACTTGTGCATGTTAAGTTGAATGACATAACTTGTGCATGTTAAGTTGAATGACATAACTTGTATATGTTAAGTTGAATGACATAACTTGTGCATGTTAAGTTGAATGACATAACTTGTGTATGTTAAGTTGAATGACATAACTTGTGTATGTTAAGTTGAATGACATAACTTGTATATGTTAAGTTGAATGACATAACTTGTGCATGTTAAGTTGAATGACATAACTTGTGTATGTTAAGTTTAATGACATAACTTGTATATGTTAAGTTGAATGACATAACTTGTATATGTTAAGTTGAATGACATAACTTGTGCATGTTAAGTTGAATGACATAACTTGTATATGTTATGTAGAATGGCATAACTTGTGTATGTTAAGTTGAATGACATAACTTGTGCATGTTAAGTTGAATGACATAACTTGTGTATGTTAAGTTGAATGACATAACTTGTGCATGTTAAGTTGAATGACATAACTTGTATATGTTATGTAGAATGGCATAACTTGTGTATGTTAAGTTCAATGACATAACTTGTGTATGTAATGTAGAATGGCATAACTTGTGCATGTTAAGTTGAATGACATAACTTGTGTATGTTAAGTTGAATGACATAACTTGTGCATGTTAAGTTGAATGACATAACTTGTGTATGTTAAGTTCAATGACATAACTTGTGCATGTTAAGTTGAATGGCATAAGTTGTGCATGTTAAGTTGAATGACATAACTTGTATATGTTATGTAGAATGGCATAACTTGTGTATGTTAAGTTGAATGACATAACTTGTGTATGTAATGTAGAATGGCATAACTTGTGTATGTTAAGTTGAATGGCATAACTTGTGTAGGTTAAGTTGAATGACATAACTTGTGCATGTTAAGTTGAATGACATAACTTGTGTAGGTTAAGTTGAATGACATAACTTGTATATGTTAAATTGAATGACATAACTTGTGTATGTTAAGTTGAATGACATAACTTGTATATGTTAAGTTGAATGACATAACTTGTATATGTTAAGTTGAATGACATAACTTGTATATGTTATGTAGAATGGCATAACTTGTGTATGTTAAGTTGAATGACATAACTTGTGTATGTAATGTAGAATGGCATAACTTGTGCATATTAAGTTGAATGACATAACTTGTGTATGTTAAGTTGAATGACATAACTTGTGCATGTTAAGTTGAATGACATAACTTGTGTATGTTAAGTTCAATGACATAACTTGTGCATGTTAAGTTGAATGGCATAAGTTGTGTATGTTAAGTTGAATGACATAACTTGTATATGTTATGTAGAATGGCATAACTTGTGTATGTTAAGTTCAATGACATAACTTGTGCATGTTAAGTTGAATGGCATAAGTTGTGCGTGTTAAGTTGAATGAAATAACTTGTATATGTTATGTAGAATGGCATAACTTGTGTATGTAATGTAGAATGACATAACTTGTGTATGTTAAGTTGAATGACATAACTTGTATATGTTATGTAGAATGGCATAACTTGTGTATGTTAAGTTGAATGACATAACTTGTGTATGTTAAGTTGAATAACATAACTTGTGTATGTAATGTAGAATGGCATAACTTGTGTATGTTCAGTTGAATGGCATAACTTGTGTAGGTTAAGTTGAATGACATAACTTGTGCATGTTAAGTTGAATGACATAACATGTTAAGTTGAATGACATGTGTAATGTTAAGTTGAATGACATAACTTGTGTATGTTAAGTTGAATGACATAACTTGTGCATGTTAAGTTGAATGACATAACTTGTGTATGTTAAGTTGAATGACATAACTTGTGCATGTTAAGTTGAATGACATAACTTGTATATGTTATGTTGAATGACATAACTTGTAGTTAAGTTGAATAACATAACTTGTGTATGTTAAGTTGAATGACATAACTTGTGTATGTAATGTAGCATAATGTGCATAACTTGAATGCATGTTAAGTTGAATGGCATAACTTGTAAGTTATGACATAACTTAAGTTGAATGACATAACTTGTGCATGTTAAGTTGAA